>NC_142937.1:53668069-53673069 GCF_046866305.1 Octopus bimaculoides | reverse complement strand
TTATCTTTATACCCTGTTTCAGACAAGGCCAAGTTATAAAACTTTGCCTCATCCTCAAAGACCAGGTTAATTGCCGATAGGTTAGATAATCTTAATGATATATTATGAACTAAATCATCTGTTATTGCTTTTGGATGATTGCTAAATTTACTAATGTATCTAAGGTTTGTCGAAGGTTTATGATATTGTCTATAAGATTTATTGTGCAGATCAAGTGTAACATCTAAAAAATTAGCTAAAGATATATTATCCTCAAAAATTATATGCATTCCCATTCTACAAAAAAATCTAGCTAATCTATTTTTCACCCTTTGTACCTGTTGCTTCGAACTATTTCTGAAATACAGGAGACACTCATCCCTATATAGACCCCCTCTAATATTTGGGAATTGATCAGCCATTTCATTAAGTATGAAATAACAAACCACATCAGCAATCTCTGCTAAATCGGAACTACCCATAGGTACATCAAATGCATCAGGAGTATCCTTACGAATCCAAATCTTGTTATTAAATTTAATAAAGGATCTTCTATAAGATGAGATTAATGTTATTCTAGCCGCTAGAAGATCCTTTATTAAATTTATTAAATATATATATATTATATGTATTTCTATATATCTGTCATATATTATATGCGTATATGTGTGTGTGCGTGTGTGTGTATATATATATATATATATAAGTTAAACAAAAACACAAAAAAACAACAAAATGAGGACGTGATACGGATAGTGTTATTGGACGCTCGGGAAAGGAAAGAGAGAGAGTATGACGTTTCGGGCGGAGCCCTTCGTCGTAAAGACGGAAAGTTCAAAGAATGGAAAAACGGAGGAAGAGAAAATCGGCACCGATGCCCACGAGGTTACATTGTGGAAGGACCGGAAGAGGAGGTGGTGGAGGAAAAGTTCTTTCTAAGACAGGAGAGTGAATATCTGTGCGTGCGCGAGAGTCTGCAAGTGTGTGTGTAATAACAGAACGTGTGTGTGCGTATGTGTGTGTGTGCGTGGTTTGGTGGTTTATCTGTTAGTGTGTATGTGTGTGTGTGTGTGTGTGTGAGTGTGTGTGACGTAGTGGAAGGAATTAGTAGCAGGAATAGTTAGTGGGTGCTTATGGACAATGGTCAGTGGAAGGTCAGCAGGCAGTTTTTGAGTATGTGTGTGTTTGTGTGGGGTTGTAGATGTTGGGTACGTATGTGTGTGTCCGTGCGCGCGCGTGTGTATATTTTTTGTGCGTGCGTGTATGTGTATATTGTGTATGTTTTCGTGCGTGCGCGCGTGTGTGTGTATATGTGCGTTCTTGTGTGTGTGTGTGTGTGCATGTGTTTGCTTACGTACGTGCGTGCATGTGCGTGTGTCATTTATGCCCCTTGTGTGTGTAGTTGTATGCGTGTTTATGTGAGTGTGTGTTGTGTATGTGTGTGAGAGGTGTGTGTGCATGTGTGTATATGTGTATGTGTGTGTGAGAGCGTAAGGATGTGTGCCAGGTATGTGTGCGCACTCCTGTGTGATGTATTTCTATATTTCTGTCATACATTATATGCGTATATGTGTGTATATATATATATATATATATATATATATATATATATATATATATTTACATATAAATATTATATGTATTTCTATATATTATGTGTGTGTGTGTATATATATCATCATCATCGTTTAACGTCCGCTTTCCATGCTAGCATGGGTTGGACTATTTGACTGAGGACTGGTGAAAACCAGATGGCTACACCAGGCTACAATCTGATTTGGCAGAGTTTCTACAGCTGGATGTCCTTCCTAACGCCAACCACTCAGAGGGTGTAGTGGGTGCTTTTACGTGCCACCGGCACGAAGGCCAGTCAGGGGGTACTGGCAACTGCCACGCTCGAAATGGTGTATTTTACGTGCCACCTGCACAGGAGTCAGTCCAGCAGGACTGGCAACGAACTCGCTCAAATGTCTTTTCACGTGCCACTGGCACAAGTGCCAGGAAGGTGACGTTGGTAACGGTCACGCTCAAATGGTGATATTTATGTGCCACCGGCACGAAGCCAGGCAGCTGGGGCTCTGTCAACGATCACACTCGGACAGTGCTCTTAGTGAGTTACTGGTACTGGTGCCATCATGATTTCGCTTTCGCTTGCCCTAACAGGTCTTCGCAAGCCGAGTTTAGTGTTCAATGAAGACGTTGGCATGGGAGCCAGTCTACAAATTTAGTTCGATTTCAATTTCACTTACCTCAACAGGTCTTCGCAAGTGGAGTTTAGTATTCAAAGAAGGAATGTTATGCATAAGTGGGCTGGCTACATCCCTGGCAAGGCCTTGGATTTTGGTCTATCCCTGGCCCTGGCAGAGGCCTTGGATTTTGGCCTCACTTGGCTTGCCGGGTCTTCTCACGCATAGCATATTTCCAAAGGTCTCGGTCAGAAGTCATCGCCTCGGTGAGACCTAAAGTTCGGAGGTCGTGCTTCACCACCTCATCCCAGGTCTTCCTGGGCCTGCCTCTTCCACAGGTTCCCTCAACCGCTAGGGTGTGGCACTTTTTCACACAGCTATCATCATCCATTCTCGCCACATGTCCATACCAGCGCAATCGTCTCTCTTGCACACCACAACTGATGCTTCTTAGGTTCAACTTTTCTCTCAAGATACTTACACTCTGTTGGGAATGCACACTGACATTACTCATCCATCGGAGCATACTGACTTCATTCCTTGCGAGCTTACGCATGTCCTCAGCAGTCAAGGCCCATGTTTCACTGCCATGTAGCATAGCTGTTCGTACACATGCATCATACAGTCTGCCTTTTACTCTGAGCAAGAGGCCCTTTGTCACCAGCAGAGGTAAGAGCTCTCTGAACTTTGCCCAGGCTATTCTTATTCTAGCAGCTACACTTTCAGCGCACCCACCCCCACTACTAACTTGGTCACCCAGATAGCGGAATCTATCAACTACCTCTAGGTTTTGTCCCCGGAATGAGACAGAAGTTGTTTTCTGCATATTTTCAGTGTTTATTGCACCTGAACATCTGCCACATACAAAAACTAGCTTCCTAGTTAACCTGCCTTTGATATTGCTGCACCTCTTATGTGTCCATAACTTACACTGGGTACATCTTATTGAGTTTCTACCTACACCTTTTCTACAGATCGAGCAGAGCCATCTACCTGAAGGGGCTTGTGTTTTATCTACCTTCCTACTTATTAGAACTTTGGTTTTAGCTAAGTTGAACCTAAGGCCCTTCGATTCTAGTCCCTGCTTCCACATCTGAAACTTCTCCTCTAGTTCTGATAGTGATTCAGCAATTAGTGCAAGGTCATCAGCATAGAGGAGCTCCCAGCGGCAACCTGTCTTGAATTCCTCTGTTATCGCCTGGAGGACAATGATAAATTGGAGGGGGCTGAGGACAGAACCTTTGTGGACCCCTACCTCTACCCGGAATTCTTCACTGTTCTCATTGTCAACCCTAACCTTACTGACAGCGTCTCTGTACATGGCTCGCACAGCTCTCACTAACCATTCTTCTATCCCTAGTTTCCTCATTGACCACCAGATAAGGGATCGGGGGACCCTGTCAAAGGCTTTCTCCATGTCAACGAAAGCCAAGTACAGAGGTTTATCCTTGGCTAGATATTTCTCCTGCAGCTGTCTTACCAGAAATATAGCATCAGTGGTGCTTTTCCCTGGCACGAACCCAAACTGCATCTCATCTAAGCTGACTCGCTCCCTAATTAGTCGGGCTATGACCCTCTCTGTGACTTTCATTACCTGATACTTCTGTAATTATTTGTATCTAAGGCGTCACCTTTACCTTTGTAACAGTTGACTATGGTGCTGCTACACCAGTCATTGGGTATGACTCCTTCGTGTACCACCTGGTTAACAATATGGGTGACTAGGCTATAGCCGACACTGCCAGATATTTTGAGCATCTCTGCAGTGATTCCTGATGGGCCGGGGACTTTTCCTGTCTTCATACTCATAATAGCTTTATCTACCATGGAACTGTCAACTCAGATAGCTGGTCCCTCTGTTGAGTCGATATTTGGCAGACTCTCCTTTTCCCATTCATTCTCTTTATTGAGCAATCTTTCATAGTGGCGTCTCCAAACCTCTTTCTTAGTGGCCTCATTTAAAGCAAGCGTACCATCATCCATGCGAACACATTTCTCTCCCACGACATCACGATTCTCTCTCACACACTGTCTTGAAACATGAAATACTTCAAGTCTTTGGTCCTCACGGCGCAGAACATTGGCAAACTTCTTCTTGTCTGCTTCCCCTCTGGCTAGATAAACCTGTCTCTTAGCTTCCTTTCTAGCAGTCTGATACTCTTCCCTGCTACCTCCATTCTTCCAGTCCCTCCAAGCCTGATTCTTTTGTCTGATAGCCCTGTCAACCACACTGTTCCACCACCAAGTTACTTTGGGTCGAGAGGGGACTTTACACCAGCCACAGATCTGGTCGGTGGCACTCAGCAGGTTGTCCCGAAGGAACCTCCAGTTGTCTTCTATGTTGTATGATGCTATATCCCCTTCTATTTCGTCAAATGCTTCAAGTAGTATGTCTCTAAATCTCTGTCCATTTGCTGGATCTTTAAGTATCCAAACCCCTCTGCGCCAAATCGGTCTACTTCTGGGCATCCTTTTTGCCTTGACCCCGAAGTCGCTAACTACTAATCTGTGTTGAGGGAGTACATTCTTCGCCAGGGAAGGTTTTGGCATTTATAAGCCGCCCTCTTTCCCTATTTCTGGCGAGGATGTAGTCGATTTGGCTAGAGTGTCAGTCGGAGCGGTAGGTGACTAGGTGACAGGCAGGTTTCTTGAAGTTGGTATTGCAAACCATAAGATCGTTTGCATCACAGAACTCCAGCAGTCTGGTTCCCTCCTCATTGTGGGAATCGAAGCCATAGCCTCCATGAATGCCATGGAAGCCCCTTGCATGGTGTCTAACATGCCCATTGAAATCGCCAGCCACAAAGAGAAGGTCCCTGTCATTTGTCAACGAGG
>NC_142937.1:53643069-53663069 GCF_046866305.1 Octopus bimaculoides | reverse complement strand
TGGGACTTTTCGCAGTCTATATTACAGACACTTTCACTTGTTCTGTGTTTTTTTCTCACACACACACTTGTGCACTCATACATTTTCTTTCCTTTCAGGGAAAACAAACACTCAGACTTTTACATCGCGTGATTCCAGTTTCCTGGACAGTTGTCATCACGGTTGTTTTGTCATTGTCCTTTCATTTATACGTTGCATGCATGTATTTCACAAGTGTACGTTTCTTTTCTTTGTGTGTGTTTGTACCACATCTTGTGAGTGGTTTTCAGTGGCCATCCTGCCTCAGGCGTTCTAACAGATTTCATTTATCGTGCGTTTCCGCACTGGCAAGGGAGCCCTGTAGTAACGCCGTGCGCATGAGTAGTCTCACGCATGCGTAGAATTAAACAACCAAGCGTTCCCGCTCAATTCATTCTCTTTCTTGCTGGCCAGCATAGAGCAATGGACGTGTCAAGAGTGTCTCTAACATTCGAACTCTGGAGACAGCCTCTTTACGTGTTAAGCTGTCTCTCTACATCTTTCGGACTTACGCTCGACAGCTCGCTCACACCTACATAACAACGTCCCAACAACAGAAGCTGTAACAACAAGAACTAAAGATGTATATATTTACCACCTGAATAAACTGTTGTTTAAGTTGATAGTCTGGAGTTCAGCGTTCCGTTATATTCTTTAATTTTATAGTAGGAAAGACAGGTATACAATCTAAAGATGTATCACCCACATTCTACTATAAATACATGGGAAGAAAAACAAATAAAATACAGACAACACAGATACTATAATAGGAACAATAATCATGACAACTCAAGAAACACAGGATTTACAACCAAAATTCCCATATATCCTGAATGGGGAAGAAAAAAGCGTGAAAGATGGGAGGAAAAAAACGAAACTTTTAACCAACAGAATTGGTATAAAAGACACGAACCATCCTTTTACCTACATGGAGATCAGAACACCCAGACAAGACAACGAAGACGTGGAAACACAATTCCTTTTTTAGGGAGGAAATACCAAAACCACGCACCCTATAACACACCAAAGTTAATTAACCACACACAACATATAGACCCGAAAATCATAAATTTATCAAATCGGAACCTCAACAACGATGAGATCAACCTCCTATTAAAAGGTTTAAAGTTTACCCCGACACCCACGCCCAACCTCATTGAACTGAAATCTGATATTGAACACTTCAACCGTCACCTCCGACTTATAGAATTCTTCAATCAGAAAGACTTAAATGATGAATCAATAGTCCGAAAGAAATCCCACTTCACTCCCTACAAGGGAAAGGACAAATATTTGGATGCGTATATAGACACAATTTCAAAATTTCCCCTAAATACCCAGAGATGTAAACAAAACCTTTGTGAAAACGAAAAGAAAGCCTTACGAACACTAAAAAATGACAACACAATCATCCTAAAAGAAGCCGACAAGGGAGGGGCAATAGTTATCATGGACAAGGACTATTATAATGACAAAATATTGGAAATGTTAACAAACGAAACCTACTACAAGGAAGAAACAAAGCACTCAGAAAAACCAATAATAAATAAAATCAGAAGGCTAATAAATGAATTCCAAGATTCTTTCACTGACAAGGAAAAAGAGTATATATGCAACTCTGTTATCAAAGAGAGCAATTTTTACGGATTGCCTAAAATCCACAAAAGCTCCGAAATACAAAATGCCATAAATAAGCAGAAGAACGAATACATAAAATTACTAAGACCTGCTAACCTCAAACTAAGGCCAATAGTTGCTGGACCTCAAGCTCCAACACAACAGCTAAGTCATTTTCTAGATATAGTCTTAAAACCTTTGTGCCCATTAATACCTAGCTATGTACGGGATGGTATAGATTTCATCCAACACATTCCCCCCACTGTTGCAGAAGGTACTATACTAGCAAGTTTTGATGTTACTAATCTCTATACGAATATACCTCACAGTTTAGGCCTAGAAGCAATCAAACACTGGGTTGAAAAACATAGAGAACGGATAAATGATCGCTTCAAAACTGACTTCATCACCAAGGCCACACGTCTAGTGCTAGAGGAAAATACTTTTAAATTCGACAACAAAACATATCGGCAGATAAAGGGCACGGCTATGGGTACGCGATTTGCGCCCTCATATGCAAACTTAGTTATGGGATACTTAGAAGAAAAGCTCTATGAGGAAGTGGAAAAAACCTTTGACCAAGAATACAAACAACATATTAAAAAATGGAAACGCTTCCTGGATGATTGTTTCATTTTTTGGGAAAAATCAACTGAAGATCTAAATGTATTTAACAATATACTAAACGCACTTCCCCCTTCCATCAAATTCACAACAGAATCCACTTGCAATGAACTACCATTCCTGGATATCCACATAAAAATACAAAACTGCACAGTCACAACAGACATATTTTACAAGAAGACCGATACACACCAATATTTAAACTTCTATTCTTGTCACCCATCACACATCAAAAGAAACATCCAATACAGCATGGCCAGACGCATTTGTGCTATAGTAAGTGACCCTAAAACGCGTGAAACCAGGCTCAACGAACTGAAAGGCTTCCGTACTATACAAAAATACCCCTTAGGCCTAATTAATGAAGGAATTAAAAAGGCGATGGAACTGAATATCACCCAACTACGGACACCAAAGGAAAAAGTTAATGAAAACACGATTCCGTTCATTAACACATACAGTCCTGGAATAACTAACATATTCCACGTCATAAAATCGAACCTGCCTATACTCCTTCAAAGCCTTAAGATGAAAACTCTGATTGAAAAAAACACCTTACGAAATAGCAGACGCCAACCAAAAAACCTTAAAAAACACCTGACAAGGGCAGAATTCAGATCAGAGACTAAACCAGAATTCATAGTAAAAGAATGTGGTGATAGGAGATGTGGAACGTGTAACAATACCAACAACTACAAATACATAGAAAGTGGTTCCCACATAAAATTCAAGAACGGATCTATTTTTTAAATAACTGCAGATATGAACTGCAAAACACAAAATCTCATATACTGCATCACCTGTCCAAACTGTAAAGAAAATTACATTGGCGAAACGAATAACTCACTTTGTCAACGTGCAAGAATTCACAGGCAACATATCCGACAAGAAGAACTAAGAATGATTCCATTAAGTAAACATCTGGAAATATGCGGAGACGGAAAGTTCAAAATCTTTCCCTTTTATAAATGTACACGGGACGATCCACAATACCGAAAGGCAATGGAACTACTCTTCATAAAAAAATTTTCCCCAAAGTTAAATGTTTGAAAGAGAAAAAAGAAAAACAAGGAATACGTTTTGTATGTTTGATCCTTTATATTGAACACTCAATATTTCATCTACATTCAATACTTTCTTTCATGGTGCCATCCATTTTTATTTTATTTTATTTTATATTGTATATTGTATATCATATTATATATTGTATATTCCATATTCTATACCCAACATTAGTTCTGCAGGAATATAAATAAAACATAAAAAACAGACAGTGTTCGAACTCTTTTAAGCAAAATAATATATTCCTCTATACACAATCATACAAAAAAATCGACCTTTTTTGTATTTATTTTTACTCGCATATATATATATATATTATATATATATATATATATATATATATATATATATATATATATATATATATATATATATATATATATATATATATATATATATGTTTGATATGATATATATAGTTATTTTTACTAAATTGATTTTACTAATTCGATTTTTCAAATTTACAAAGATTATACTAATATACTCTCATGCAGAACTACACCTTACAAAAAATAAATAAATAAATGAATGTATGACAGGAATATATTCTAAATAGGACCCAAAGTATATAAAAAGAAAGGACAAAGAATATAAAATGAAAGAACTAAAAGCAAAAGAAAAAACAGGAAGACATTTTTTGTTTTCTTTATATTTTCTATCCATTATTCTCTATTTTTTCTTTCTTCTTCCTTTCTTCTTTTCTTCCTTCTTCTACCATCCCTAGAAACACTCTCAAAACAATACAGGAAGTAGTAAACAAGCTTTTAACTTTTTTCTTCTTTTTTTGACACTCCTTAAAGAGACCATTTCAATACAATGGCCCTCTCTCTCTCTTTTACCACATCCATCTCTCTATCTGTCTGACTATCAGTCTATCTATCTATCTATCTATCTATCTGTTTATACATCTTCCATTGTCTCCAAAGCCTCACCCCAAAAAAACAAAACAGATCTCTGTATTTTCACAGAATTATATTTGACAAGTTCGAAAGACGAACGAAAGCGCTAATATATGTATAAAATAAATGAAAGAAGTTATTCCAAAATTCTGACGACTTTTTTTTCAATATTTACTTCTGTACATCACACCTAACGCTCTACACACACACACACACACACACACATGTATATATATATATATATATATATCATCATCATCATCATCATCATCGTTTAACGTCCGCTTTCCATGCTAGCAAGGGTTAGACGATTTGACTGAGGACTGGTGAAACCAGATGGCTACACCAGGCTCCAATCTGATTTGGCAGAGTTTCTACAACTGAATGCCCTTCCTAACACCAACCACTCCAAGTGTGTACTAGGTGCTTTTACATGCCACCGGCACAAAAGGCCAGTCAGGCGGTACTGGCAATAGCCACGCTCAAAATGGTGTATTTTACGTGCCACCTGCACAGGAGCCAGTTCAGCGGCACTGGCAATGATCTCGCTTGAATGCCTTTACATGTGCCACCGGCACAAGTGCCAGGAAGGTGATGCTGGGCACAGGTGCCATCCCGATTTCACTTTCGCTTGCCCCAACAGGTCTTTGCAAGCCGAGTTTAGTGTCCAATGAAGGAGACGATGTTGGCATGAGTGCCAGTTGTCGACTTTAGTTCGATTTCGATTTCACTTGCCTCAACAGGTCTTCGCAAGCGGAGTTTAGTGTCCAATGAAGGAAGGTGGGCTGGCAGAGGCCTTGAATTTAGGTCTCACTTGGCTTGCCAGGTCTTCTCACGCACAGCATATTTCCAAAGGTCTCGGTCAGAAGTCATTGCCTCGGTGAGGCCCAATGTTCGAAGGTTGTGCTTCACGACCTCATCCCAGGTCTTCCTGGGCCTACCTCTTCCACAGGTTCCCTCAACTGCTAGGGTGTGGCACTTTTTCACACAACTATCCTCATCCATTTTCTCCACATGACCATACCAGCACAATCGTCTCTCTTGCACACCACAACTGATGCTTCTTAGGTTCAACTTTCCTCTCAAGGTACTTACACTCTGTCTAGTATGCACACTGACATTACACATCCATCAAAGCATACTGACTTCATTCCTTGCGAGCCTAGGTATGTCCTCAGCAGTCAAGGCCCGTGTTTCACTGCTATGTAGCATGGCTGTTTTTACACATGCATCATACAGTCTGCCTTTTACTCTGAGTGAGAGGCCCCTTGTCACCAGCAGAGGTAAAAGCTCTCTAAACTTTGCCCAGGCTATTCTTATTCTAGCAGCTACACTTTCAGCGCACCCTCCCCCACTACTAACTTGGTCACCCAGATAGCAGAAGCTATCAACTAAGTCTAGTTTTTCTCCCTGGAATGTGGCCAAAGTTGTTTTCTGCACATTTTCAGTGTTTATTGCTCCTGAACATCTGCCACATACAAAAACTAACTTCCTAGTTAACCTTCCTTTAATTAATTTAGTCAATTGAGTATTCAGTGTGTAAATTAATCATCAGGTGTGACCATTCATTTTGTATCTTAAGCCAGGTTCTGAGAGGGTCAAATCCAGAAAATTGTTTTCCCAGAAAAATGTTAAGGAGTTGAATAAGAGATATTTGGTAGCAATAAATAACTTATTTGATGCCATAGAGGAATCCTGGTTCATGCCTGGATTTCTATTTTCCAGTTTAGATGAAATTTCTCTTAACCTTCCATCCATCCTTTCAGTATCTGTATTTAAAGTGAAAATTAAAGAATTTATTTGAAGAGTGAAATAAAAGATTGGTCTTGAAGTGTGACAGTAGCTGAATTAAGAATGTCATGATCTTTATCTGAGGTAGTTTTATGAGTTCTAAAGAACATCTTAGTAGAACTTCAGATCCTGCTCCACAAATTCTACAATTTGGCAAGTCAGAACAGACAATTAATGTAGAACTATTGAGTTTACTTGAAAGTAGAAACTTAATTTCTGATTTCCTCCCAGATTAAATCTGGGTGTGGGATGAATAGAGCTCAGTAACTACCAGTCTTTTGTTTTTCTCACCTCAAATATTCATCAGTCATGAACACAGTCCTTGTTTAATCCTTAAAAAATGACCAACTCAGTCTATCTCCTTACTATTCTTTTACAGAAAGGTACAAAGTGCCAATGTCTCTTAGAGTATCTGTATTTTCCTTGTGTATTGGCATTTACAGAATTTTAAATGTTAATGCCATTATTCTTGTAAAAAGCAATAGACTTTGTTTCAAAGGGTTAACCCTTCTTTTTATTGAAAATTATTGGACACGTAGAGAATAGGAATAATAACTGTATAAATATTAATATTATATATATATATATATATATATACTCACACACAAATGATAAGTATGTAAGTACATATTTATCCATCCATCCATCTTCTCTATCTACTTTTCTGGGAGGGCCATGAGGGTAGAGTCCTCAGGCACTACCCCCAATAGGGTCATATCAGAAGCAATCATCGTTACATTTTCTGGTTGGATTAAGCATGATTAACTGAGACTATGGATATTATCCAACCATCTTCTTCTTAGTCGGCCCATAAGCCTCCTTCTGGTTGACTTGGCTTGAAAAAAACCTGTCTTGTGATTCTTTCTTGTGACATTCTTATCACCTATCCATATAACCACAACTGTGGTCTCTCAATGTAGAGAAGTTGCTGCTCAATCTGGAGAGATTCCCTCATCTCCAAGCTATACACTTTGTTCAGTAATATTACTCCAGAGATCCTTCAGAGGACTCCCATTTCAGCTACTTGTATTCACGATCATACTCTTTCAGTCAGTATCTAACATTCATGACCATAGGTGAGGATAGGTGTAAAAACTGAATTGAAAATAGTGAGTTTGGCTTTTTTACCAACCTCTTCTGTTCTGAGGATCAAATTCTGGGACTGGTGTATTACTGTGCCAGCACCTGCAATTCTAGCATCCATTTCAGCCTTCTGCTTCTCATCACTCATGAATACAACCCTGAGATATTTAAACTTCTTCATATGCCTGTGATGTGCCACTAACATGCAGAGTGTATTGAGAAGACCAATGTGTCAGTCTTCACAATACTAATTCTCATTCCTACCTTGCAGCACTCAGCAGCAAATCCATTCACGACACCGAGGGTTTCAGATCCGATCAACGGAACAGCCTGCTCATGAAATTAACGTGCAAGTGGCTAAGCACTCCACAGACAAGTGTACCCTTAACGTAGTTCTCAGAGATATTCAGCGTGACACAGTGTGACAAGGCTGACCCTTTGAATTACAGGCACAACAGAAACAGGAAGAAAGAGTGAGAGAAAGTTGTGGTGAAAGAGTACGGCAGGGTTCGCCACCATCCCCTGCCAGAGCCTTAGGTGTTTCCGCTCAATAAACACTCACAACGCCCGGTCTGGGAATCGAAACCGCGGTCCTATGACAGCGAGTCTGCTGCCCTAACCACTGGGCCATTGAGCCTCCACTATATATATATATATATATATATATATATATATACATACATACATACATACATACATACATATATATATATATATATATATATATATATATATATATATGTATATATATATATATGTATATATATATATATATATATATATATATATATATATATATATATATATGTATATATATATATATATATATATATATATATATATAAGAGTATTAAGACATGGAAAGCCCCCGGCCCATCAGGAATCACTGCAGAGATGCTCAAAATATCTTGCAGTGTTGGCTACAGCCTAGTCACCCGTATTATGAACCAGATGATACACGAAGGAGTCATACCCACTGACTGGTGTAGCAGCACCATAGTAAACTGCTACAAAGGTAAAGGTGACGCTTTAGACACTAATAATTACAGAGGCATCAAGCTGTTAGATCAGGTTATGAAAGTTACGGAGAGGGTCATAGCCCAGCTAATTAGGGAGCAAATCAATTTAGATGAGATGCAGTTTGGGTTTGTGCCAGGTAAAAGCACCACTGATGCCATATTTCTAGTGAGACAGCTGCAGGAGAAATATCTAGCCAAGGATAAACCTCTATACCTGGCCTTCGTTGACATGGAGAAAGCCTTTGACAGGGTCCCCCAATCCCTTATCTGGTGGTCAATGAGGATAGAAGAATGGTTAGTGAGAGCTGTGCGAGCCATGTACAGAGATGCTGTCAGTAAGGTGAAGGTTGGAAATGAGTACAGTAATGAATTCCGGGTAGAGGTAGGGGTCCACCAAGGTTCCGTCCTCAGCCCCCTCCTATTTATCATAGTCCTCCAGGCGATCACAGAGGAATTCAAGACAGGTTGCCCCTGGGAGCTCCTCTATGCTGATGACCTTGCACTAATTGCGCAGTCACTATCAGAACTAGAGGAGAAGTTTAAGGTGTGGAAGCAAGGACTAGAATCGAAGGGCCTTAGAGTCAACCTAGCAAAAACCAAAATCCTAATAAGTAGGAAGGTAGATAAAACACAAGCCCCTTCAGGTAGATGGCCCTGCTCAGTATGCAGTAAAGGAGTAGGTAGTAACTCTATAAGATGTACCCGGTGCAAGCTATGGACACATAAGAGGTGCAGCAATATCAAAGGCAAGTTAACTACAAAGTTAGTCTTTGTATGTGGCAGATGTTCAGGTGCAATAAACACTGTGAACAAACAGGAAACAACTTCTATCTCATTCCAGGGAGAAAAACTAGAGGTAGTTGATAGCTTCCGCTATCTGGGTGACCAAGTTAGTAGTGGGGGTGGGTGCGCTGAAAGTGTAACTGCTAGAATAAGAATAGCCTGGGCCAAGTTTAGAGAGCTCTTACCTCTGCTGGCGACAAAGGGACTCTCACTCAGGGGAAAAGGCAGACTGTATGACGCATGTGTACGAACAGCCATGCTACATGGCAGTGAAACATGGGCTGTGACTGCTGAGGACATGCGTAAGCTCGCAAGGAATGAAGCCAGTATGCTCCGCTGGATGTGTAATGTAAATGTGCATACCCATCAGAGTGTAAGTATCTTGAGAGAAAAGCTGAACATTAGAAGCGTCAGTAGTGGTGTGCAAGAGAGACGATTGCGCTGGTTTGGACATGTGGTGAGAATGAATGAGGATAGCTGCGTGAAAAAGTGCCACTCCCTAACAGTTGAGGGAACCCGTGGAAGAGGTAGACCCAGGAAGACCTGGGCTGAGGTGGTGAGGCAAGACCTTCGAACATTGGGCATCACCGAGGCGATGACTACTGACCGAGACCTTTGGAAATGTGCTGTGCGTGAGAAGACCCGGCAAGCCAAGTGAGATCGTTGCCAGTGCCCCTGGACTGGCTCTTGTGCGGGTGGCACATAAGATGTACCATCCTGAGCGTGACCGTTGCCAGTACCGCCTGACTGGCCTTGTAGGGTTTTCGAGCGAGATCGTTGCCAGTGCCCCTGGACTGGCTCTTGTGCGGGTGGCACATAAAAGACACCATTTCGAGCGTGGCCGTTTTCGTGCGGGTGACACGTAAAAGCACCCACTACACTCTCTGAGTGGTTGGCGTTAGGAAGGGCATCCAGCTGTAGAAACTCTGCCAAATTAGATTGGAGCCTGGTGTAGCTATCCGGTTGCACCAGTCCTGAGTCAAATCGTCCAACCCATGCTAGCATGGAAAGCGGACGTTAAACGATGATGATGATGATGATGATGATATATATATATATATATATATATAAATATATATATATATATATATATATATATATATATATACAAGAAAAATAGATAATGAGGTGATGGTGGAAAGTAACCAGTTTAACCAAGAAAAGTGTTTCTCTCCCTCCCCTTGTTCTCTTTATCTCTCTCTCTCCTGCCTCCCCACTCTCAATGAGAATTGTTTCTTCATGGGTTGGTAGCCAGATAATTTATTTGTAAGCAGTACCAAACTACAGAGATAGGTCTACAAAACAGATCTGAGTGTTATTGTTATAAAAGTGATTCTTACTGAGAAGGGTTGGCCTTCACTGATAGAATACTGCAAGGCAACATAGGTGACTAATCAATATAAATGTGGTTCATACTTGCTCAACTTGATGCTAATTTTGAGACAATAAGCATGCTGGGGGAGCATAATTGATAATGAAAAGGATTTTAAGATAGTTTTACCATCAAAACAACAATCCTCCACATTTTTGTTGAATGTTTAAACACTTATCATTTTCTTTTTCTTTGTCCTGTCAACTTTCTAAGTGTTGAGATGAGGGAAAGCATGAATGAAAAGAGGGGCTATAGACTTTGTGGTATGACGTCAGTGTCTGGGAAGGCTTACCGGAAGGGTAAAAAGGGCAGAGGGAGCCTCGATCGGGATTCGTGCCCTTTTCGAACGGGGTTGTGGTCAGGACAAGACGTGTTAAGCGACGGTTTAGGTTTGGGAGAAGCAGCTGCTATTCCTGGTGTTCTTTGGGTCGGGGCAAGCTTCAAGGATCGGATACCGCAAGACAGACTCGCAGTCGACGAAAGGAAAACCGAGGTAAGGCGATTACATCTATTCGCACGCATACACCACAAGCTATTTCGGCCCCACGTGTAGAAATTCGCCGCGATGGCAGCCAAGATTAGAATCGCCAGTGATGTGATCAGGCCTTTTAATGGCGAAGGAGATGTGATGGCTTGGATGCGAAAAATTAGGCTCGTTGCCAAGCTACAAGGAATAAGTGATGTGGCGAGTGTCATGGCACTATACTTGGAAGGGAGCGCCCTGACCCTGTATTTAGAAATGGACGAGGAAGAGAGACTAAATGCGGAGAACATCGAACGGAGATTGAAGGAAGCGTATACGGAGAGCGATTACGCTGCCTTCGTTAAACTAGGATGGGGGGGGGGGAGAACAGGTGGATGAGTACGCGGCAGAAGTGCGTAGACTGGCCACGCTGGCTGGGTTTACGGGAGAAGGCCTGGACAGAGCGGCGCGGCTGGCGTTTGTGAATGGATTTCCCGACGACGTAGGGATCCGATTGCAGCAGTTGCCTGGAGGAAGAAAGATGGCGCTCAGCGAGCTAGTAGCACAAGCTTGCGTGTTGACACAGCACGTCGGACGGAAGCCGATAGCGATGGCGGCGGCGGAGGCGCATTCCGACAGACGACAGCCTGAGAAAGGCGTGAGGAAGCCTACCGAGCAACGACAGCGGCCGTTCTCGGGCCGGTGTTTCAAATGTCAGGGGCCGCACATGGCGAGGGAATGCGCCGAATCGGGGCCCGTCTGCTATCGATGCAGGATGACTGGGCACATCGGCCGTGATTGCGACCAGGGAAACGACTGTGGGGAAGTTGCTGCCTCTCAAACTTTCCCCGCAACCAAGTAGAGGCGCTTGTGGAGGCGCTGCCCGTGGTCGAGGTCGAGGGGAAGAAGTTCAAGGCCCTCGTGGACACGGATTGCACGGCTACCCTCGTGACGCCAAGGGTGGCGAAGAAATGGGATGGGACGAGTAGCGTCCGGGCGGTCGACGGTAGAGAGATCCGTTGCAGGGGCAGCTCCAGTCTGGAGATAGCGTTACCGAGCGCGGCGCTGAGGCTACGGGTGATCGTGATCGACTATGTGATAGACGGGGTTGATGTCGTGTTGGGGATGGACGCCATCAACCGTCTGTGTCGCGTTAGGATTGCAGGAGATGAGGTCACGTTCGGAAGCGTGGGGGCATCGTGCGCCTTGAGTCGGGACCGCCAGGGAGAGCAGAGCCCCGTCAGGGACAGCGCCGCTTACACCATCGAAGACAAAGATTTTCAGGCAGCGTTTGATGGTCGGAGGTGGACGATAGAGTGGCGATGGAAGGACGAGCCCCCACTACTAAAGAACAGGGTGAGCTGCTACCAGCATACGTTGAAAAGTCAGACCGGTGCTGGACTTTAGGGAGCTGAACGACCATATATCGTGCCACACGGGAGGCGAGGTAACGGACGTTTGCGGTGAGACGTTACGTGTGTGGAGACAGTCGACCAAGGCAGCGACGATTGTCGACTTGAAGTCGGCATATTTGCAGCTCCGTGTGAGTGACAAGCTGTGGCGATACCAGCTGGTGCGGTACAAGGGCCGGACGTACTGTTTAACCAGGCTGGGTTTCGGGCTGAATTCCGCTCCGAAAATTATGGCGATGGTGCTCAAGTCCATCCTAGGGAAAGAGGAGAGGATAAGGAAGGCCACCAGTTCCTACATCGACGACATTTTGGTTGACGAGACTGTAGTGCCAGCCACCGAGGTAGTGAGACACCTGGAGAGGTTCGGGCTGATTGCGAAGCCGCCTGAGTTGATGGTGGGGGGAGCTGGGCTGGGGCTGAAGCTACAAAAAGACAGATCGGGCGAGTTGGTGTTCCGGAGAGGAAACGAGATCCCAGAGCTGAGTTCCAGCGTCAGCAGGAGAGAGTTGTTCTTGGTTTGTGGGAAGTTGATTGGACACTACCCGATCGCTGGCTGGTTGCGCATTGCATGTAGTTACATCAAGAGACGAGCAGAGGGGGAGAGTTGGAGTGACAAGGTGGGAGAGGCGACGGTGGCGATGATGCGGGAAATCCTGGAGAGAACGAGAGCGGAAGACCCGGTCAGAGGAAACTGGTATAGGAAAGTGGTTATACACCATTAGGTGTACATCTGCTTTCCTATATTAAATTCGGAATAAACGGAACGCAGAACTCTGAACTATCAACACAACAATATTTATTTATGGAGGAAAATAGGCAGCTTTAATCTTGGTTGCTGAGTCGCCTTCTGTGAGAGAGCATGGTTGCTGAGACGTTGGAATGTTGATGTGAGCTGTCCCCAGAGTTGGAAAGATGGAGAGACAGCTTGACACGTCCATTCTCATAGCTGCCCGGCCGGGAAAAGAGAATGAAAAAAGCGGGAACGTTTAGATGTTGAATTCCACGCATGCGCATGAGATAGGGCGTTACTACAGGGCTCCCCTTGCCAGTGCGGAACGCACGAAAATAGAAAATTGGAGGAACGTCTGAGGCAAGATGGCCACTGAAAACCACCCACAAGATGTGGCACAAACACACACAAAGAAAAATCAAAGAAATTAATGTACACTTGTGAGATACATGCATGCAATGTTTCTGAAAGGAAAGAAAATATATGAGTGCACAAGTGTGTGTGTGAGAAAAACACAACATAGTAAAAGTGTCTGTAGAGAAAAAAAATATATCCAGTTCGTATAAGAGTTACACAAGATTATTTAGAGTGTCTGTACTCAGGAAGTTGTGGTCAGTGAGCAGAGCTGTAGTTGAGCGTCGGATGCTGAGACTTGTGTTACCTGGTACGGAATATTCTAGTTGGTTAGTTCTGACTGTTGTCCGTGAGTGGATACTCCACTCATACAGTGAAGATAAAACCGAGTGTGTTGATATTGGTGTGTCCCTGGTGGTGGGGTTGTTGGCGCACGACATTGTAGTAGACAGTACATTGGTGGTGAAGACGTCGGCGCTGGAACTGGCTATAGCTGTGTTCTGTATGTGTGTGGTGCGAATGATGTGGTGAAGACGTCGGCGCTGGAACTGGCTATAGCTGTGTTCTGTATGTGTGTGGTGCGAATGATGTCATGTTGAAAGGTTAGGCAAAGTGTTTGCTGTAGTATTTGATATAGATCAAGTGGAAGGAATTTTCCCTCTCTACTTCTATTAGGTAGGAGAAATATATGAATTTGAATGAGCAATAGCTGGAATATTTATTACAAGACTGGTGTGATAAAGAGTAATGTTTTGATGGTGGAGCATAATTCTTCTGTTTTGTGTTGATAATGGTGGTAGAGGAGGAAGAGCAAGGGAAAGCTTTCAGTTGTCATTGTTCACTATGTTGTGTAATACAACAATGTGAGAGACCAGCTAGAGCTGTAATGAAACTTTAATTCCATATTAAAAGGAATCTAAAAACAATTTCATCAGCTGAAAGCATGAATTCCACCACTTCCAAAATAACTCTTGATTGCATCTCATTTTTCTGTCTAACTAATAGGTCATTATGCTGATGAATTTTAATGGCTTTCTACAGCAACTAAATTATCAAAAAAGAAAGATGTTTGTACATGTTTTTACTCTTGTCCAGTTGTTCTTTTGACAGGGCATATGAGCATATACAATAAGCTTATCATTATTATTATTATTTTTGTTGCTGTTGTTATTAGTGAGGGTGCATAGCCTAGTGGTTAGAGTGTTGCACTCGCAATCACTAGATTGTGATTTCAATTCCTAGACCAGGTAATACATTGTGTTCTTGCGCAAAACACATCATCTCATGTTGCTCTGCAGTTATTTCAGTACCTGTCCAGACAACATTGATTTAATAGAGAGTGTGAGCTAATGTGTGGTACAAACATTTGATCACTATAAACAAATCATTTGTGCTGGCCATTCTGCAAAAGCTGAATGCTCATACATTGTCTTTGACAAGAGAGTCCATCATTATTATTATTACTATTAAGGTGGTAAGCTGGCAGAATCATTAGCATACAAGGTAAAATACTTAGCAGCATTTCACCCATCTTTATGTTCTGAGTTCAAATTCCACCAAGGTCGACTTTGCCTTTCATCCTTTTAGTGTCAGTAAAATAAGTACCAGTTGAGTACTGGGATTAATGTAATCAACTTACTATTTCCCTTGAAATTGCAGGCCTTGTGCCAAAATTCGAAACCATTATTATTATATACTAAAGATTATTAATACTGATTAGACACAAAGTTGAGTGTGTGTGTGTGTATATATATATATATATATATATATATATATATATATATATAGGAAAATGAAAAAAAAGGCAGAATGCTAAACTGGAAGCATATTTTAATAAAGATTTCTAACTGGTTTTCATTGCGAAAGCAAATTATCAAGAAGAAGGAGAATGAAAATGTTTTTTACAAAGAAGTACAAAATGAAGAAAATAATATATAAAAAAATAAATATACCCATACATTATATTGTCTTTGAGCTTTTGAAGTTCAATAGTAGTTCATGTATATAATGGTAGGAAAAATAAGGATGCATGAGAGTTGAGAGTTTTGTTAGGTTTAAAAAAAGGGTTAAAAGCTTGTGTTAAGCAGGAAATGTGGTGTCAAAACAGGAAGTGTGTGTAAGGGGAAACAAATGTTTTTAGTTGGAGTTATGAACTTTTTTTCAACAGGAAGTTTGTGTCTGTTCCTAGAGAAATAAGGTCACTGAGGGGTGTGTGTGTTAAGAAATGGTTGGAATTTCTCTATGAAAAGATTCTCCTTGTTGATTCTTTCTTGTGTGGAGATTCTGTCTTTACATTGATAGAAAGGGAATATAATGAATTTAGGGTTTTTGTTTCTGGCGCAAGAGTCTATGTGGCCACTGAGTGGAATTTGGCGGTATTGAGGGAGATTTATTTGTTCCTTATGGACTGCTACTCTTCTACGCAACTAAAAAGAAAACTAAAATAATAAATCTCTCTAATAAAACCCTTACACAAACCCAAATTAACATCCTAGCCAGAGGCTTAAAATTCACACCCACCCCAAAAAATCATACGTAAATGCATATTTATATATTAAAAAAAAAATAATATTGATAAGAGCAAAAACAAGGGTAAGAGTGAAAATATAAATGATAATGCGTATATGTACACAGAAAAATCAGTTAAAACACCTCTATTTTATACAAAACCCTAAATATGTATACACAGACACACACACACACATATATATATATATACACATTTTCTCTCACAGATACACGCGTATAAAAACACCCATACCGGTATGTTCATACGTACATAAATTTAGTATGTTATGGTTGTTACAAGGGTTTATCAAGATTTAAAATATACTCTAATTAAGGTTAATAAATTACGAAAGTATAGATAAATAATTAGAATCGTAAATAATTTTAATCTTCTAACCTTTGAGGGAAAAACTAATATGTTTTATTAGAACTATTTTAAGAATTTACTTATTACGGGTAAATATGATAGCGTTTTATAAAAACCTTTGTTGTTATTTGAATGCAGAATATGTATGTTTTTGCCAGTGTTTACATTTGTAAGAATGTTCTATGAAAGTATTTACCAGATTATTCTTTGAAAATAAAATAAAAAGGAATTCTGTTACACAGAGATCGCAAAATTTTCCACCCTTTTCATATGGCTTAGAAATAGAAAGAATAAGCCAGTCTAGTTTAAATTTAATGTTATTATCTTTAAGATCCCAAATTAGTTTGCTAAGGCTCGTGGTATTACGTTTGCTTCTATCTCTAAAGGATGAAAAATGGTTAGAAATTCTAGTGGATAACGGTGTAGAGGAAGAACCTACATAAAAGTGAGTATTTTGGGGAGTACTAACTTGACATTGGTAAGATAGTGTTTCTGAGTCTCACATTTTCACTTAAAAAACTAATTCTTTTGGAATTGACTTCTGAAATAATGATTTTGTTGTTATGACTATTACTATTATGTGTCGTGTTATTAATATTGTTCCCTATATTATTATTATTAGTGTTATTATTGTTATTTTGGTAAGGGTTAATAATGTTTGGTTCAATGATATTACTGTTTGAACTCTCTAGTGGATGCAAAAGCTTCATATTGTGTGCAGATATTATATGTGAAATGTTCTTCATGTTAGAGAAACCGAATCTAACCTTGTGTGTATTTATGACTTGGGAGTAATGAGAGTGTTTAGGAAAGTTCTTATTTATAGCGTTTTGGAACTGGGATACCAAGTTTAATTTTACATTTTTACTGAAAGGAAGAACTACCCACTCATATTTATTAGGTTCTGGTTTAGAATGTTTTCCGGTATTGTTTATAAATAGTTTTAGTTTATTATTATCGTTGAGACAAGGTTTTATTTGACTTTTATTTCCCTTATTTCGTGAAAGGATGTTAATCTTGTTGCTATCGTTAGAAACAAGATATTTGTATATGCGTGGGTACGTATGTGCATATGTATAAATGTGGACGTATGAGTGTATATATATGTGTGTGTGTATATATATATATTGGCCATCCCCAAGTACAACAACATATATATATATATGTGTGTGTGTGTGTGTGTGTGTGTGTGTGTATCTATATGCATGTATGTGTGTGTTTGTGTATATGTATTTATGTATGCATGTACGTTCTCACACTTTTATATGTATGTGTTGTCCAACCCACTATCCGGCAGCGTCCAATTCTCTAACGGTTTTTTTCAAATGAACCAAGTCATAACCTTATCCATCTATTGTTTTCATAATCGGTCATAATGTCTTACGTTTAAGATGATTCCCATGCTTTCCCTGATGAGAAGGTTACAATTTTAATATCAAAGATCCCTATGGATCACACAGGTTGTAATCCTTTGAAACATATGTAGGAATAAAGTATGCAATTATAACATGCGTTTTCTCCATTCCTTAAATTTTTAAATATACTCAAATACCCAAAATTTCAAGGAGTTCCTGCCTTAAAAACAGGAAGTAAACCACAGTTATTTTGTGTTCTTTGCTACATTGGTTTCTATTAACCCATTTATTCTATCCGAAGAATTTTTATTCATTAAGATAGAAGAAATACACATAAATATATATATATATATATATATATATATATATATATATATATATATATATACATATATAAATATATATATGCATATATAATATATACATATATAAATATATATATGCATATATAATATATACATATATAAATATATATATGCATATATAATATATACATATATAAATATATATATGCATATATAATATATACATATATAAATATATATATATATGTACATATATAAATATATATATGCATATATAATATATACATATATATATATATATATATATATATATACAAACAGTGAGAGACCTGGGCATCAACATGTGTAGTGATGCATCATTTCACATGCACATTGTCAAGTTGACAGCAAAGTGCAGACAAACTGGCAGGGTGGATACGGAGGACATTCAGAGCAAAGGATCAAAAAGTCATGTTGACTCTATGGAAGACATTTGTTCTGAGCTGCCTGGACTATTGCTCTCAGTTGTGGTTTACCACACAGTGTCAAGCTAACAACAGAACTCGAGGCAGTTCAGCATCACTATAAAAAAAGATCGCCATAGTGCAGCAGATGAACTATAGGGAGCGACTTAAGGCACTACGTCTCTACTCCCTGGATGCAGGCGGGAGAGATATGTAATAATTTATGTATGGAAAATACTGGAAAGACTGGTACCAAATTTTGGAATCAAGTACAATACGAATGCCCGCATTGGTTGCCACTGCATAGTACAAAGAGTACCGTCCACTGCATCTCACATAAGAACAAGGTATTGCAACAGGCTCGGTTTCAGAGGATCTCAGCTCTTTAACGCCCCGCCAAAACAATTGAGAGACCTGCAAAACATGGATGTACAGGTCTTCAGAACAAAAACTCAACACTTTCCTGTCCGCAATACCAGACGAATCGATGGCTTGAAATGAGATGTAGTTGAAGGGAGCGATGTCCAATTCTCTTATACACCAGATGTGCCATTGAAAGGCTTGATTGGACTACATCAGGTGGCGGAGAAGAGCCATGCAAGGAATGTGCAGAGAGAACAGTATAAAGAGGTAAAGTCATGGTCGTGATGCAGCACGACTTCAGCCAATTGGCTGAAATGCATAAATAAATATATATATATATATATATATATATATATATACATACACACACACACACACATATATATATATATATATATATATATATATATATATATATATATATGAATAATAATAATAAATGGAGCAAAACGCATATAAACAAAAGTTCCTTTAATTCTTACATAAGTTTCAAAGTATATGTGCACTCTACTCCAAAGAAGAAAGAGGTGCTGGAATTGCACATATATTCATCGTCAGGGAACCAGCATATAGAAGCAAGACAAATGCGAAATGATAAGTTTACGTATGAGTTATGATATTATATGGCTAAGTAAGTGACCGTTAGAAACAAGAATGCTGGTTTACATAGAGTTATTACGGGAGAGAGGCTGTAAACGCTATACTAAAGGTTTAAATTAAACGATTTAAATGATCTTTCACCTTTTGCACAACATGATACCCCCTCTACTAGCGGGGATAAACCCACTTCTATTTCTTCCCATTCTTCTCACTTTACTGAGAAAGTGGAACATGCTTATCATTCACATAAGAGAGGAGGCCCAAACTGGCTCTAAACACTTTAACAAAAACAAAAATCTTTATTTATTCAACCACAGTAATACTGTAACTAGATCTGATGATAATATCTGGCTCATCCTCCCGTTTGGGTAGCAAGTTAAATCAAATTTGGTCCGGCAGTTCTGAGACGCGGTGAGTAGGAACTTTCCTAGCGGTTCCTACTATTACCCAATAATCAACTCACATAAGGTTAGATTTGGGTTTTCTAATACTAAAAATTTGTTACAGATTATATCTTCCCATAATTTCAGGCTTTTAGATTCATCTCTAGACTGCCATCCCAGTTATGATGATAATAATAGTAATGTTTATATCAATAACAATAATAATTACTCCAGTAATTTAACACACTCATATGATGGCAATAGTCATTTAGGTATAAATATAGGTAGTATGTACAATATTAGTAAATATAACAATCTCTGTAACAACAATAAGATTAGCATCTCGGAATCAAATCCTAATAGAATTAAGTTTTTAAGTGCGAATGCCAAGACCAGGAATGTAGTTTATCAATGTAAGGTAATGTCTTGCGCTGACGTCTTGTTATACA
>NC_142937.1:53633069-53638069 GCF_046866305.1 Octopus bimaculoides | reverse complement strand
GAAAGAAGAATTAAGGTTGAAAATGTAGCGTTGCTCCAAGTGGAGTCGCGAGGGAGTGGACCCATGGTGCAGGGCGAGGCCAAAAACGGAGATGTTAGAGGGAGAGTGGTTGGGCAGTTGGAAGTGACGGCCGACGGGGGAGTCCGAACCTAGCCGAACGTCCCTTAGGTGTTCGGTGAAACGGTCGGCCAGCCGGCGGCCCGTCTGCCCCACGTAGAGTTGGTTGCATAGGGTACATTTGATGCAGTAAATAAGGTTGGAGGAGGTGCAGGTGAAACTGTGTGGAATGTGAAGTGTTTGTAGGTTCGATCCGGTGACAGAGGTAGTGTTGGTGATGAAGGGGCGGGTGTGACAGCGGGATCTGGAGCACGGGAAGGAGCCGGGTGGGGGTGGGGAGGAAGAGGAGAAGGTACTGCGGACCAGTAGATCGCGTAGGTTGCGGGCGCGTTTGAAAGCGGATAGGGGTGGGTTGGGGAAAATGGGGTGGGTAGTGGGATCGAGCTGGAGGCGACGGAAGGCCCGTAGGATCCTCCGACGAAGGGGTAGGGTGGCAGGGTGGAAACGGAGTGGGAAGGGGGTACGGTTAGGGGATTGGTGTGGTGGTGCGGTCGATTCGACGAGCGCGAGCGAGGGCGGATTGGACAAGGTGGGAGGGGTATCCTCGATGCATGAACAGACGAGCAAGATACTGGGACTGGGTCTCGAAATCCTGGTCCAGGCTGCACAAACGTCGGAGGCGGAGGAACTGGGAGTAGGGGATAGCTCGTTTGGTGTGGAATGGATGGGAGGAGGAGAAGTTGAGGTAGAGGTGGGAGTCAGTGGGTTTGAAGAAGGCGGAGGTAGTGAGAGAGTTGGAGGGGGGGTTGATGGAAAGAGAGATGTCGAGGAAGTTGACAGAGGTGTCAGAGATGGTGGAAGTAAAGTCAAGAGCGGGGTGGAAGTTGGAGAGGAAGGAGATGAAAAGGCAGAGCTGTTCGCGGGAGAGGGAGGTGGCTCCTATACAGTCATCTATGTAGCGACCGTATAGTTCCGGGGTCGGACCGGAGAATTGGGAGAATACTTGGGCCTCAATGTAACCAACAAAGAGGTTGGCGTAATTGGGCCCCATTCTCGTCCCCATCGCGACCCCAGATTCCTGTTGGTAGGTATCTCCGGCGAACGTGAAGCAGTTGAGGGTGAGGACGAGTTCTGCCAGACGAAGCAGGGTAGGGGTGCTAGGTGTGGGGTCAGGGCGGCGGTCAAGGAAGTATTGGAGGGCTGAGAGACCATCGTTGTGTGGAATCACCGTGTATAGGGATTTGATGTCCATGGTGAAGAGGAGGTGTGAGGGGCCGGGAGGGAAGGAAAAGGAATTGAAGAGGCGAAGGGCGTGGTTGGTGTCGTGTATGTAGGATGGGAGGGCAGCAACTAACGGGGATAGGATATGGTCGAGGTATTTTGAAATGAGTTCGGTGGGGAAATTGCAAGCAGAGACAATGGGGCGGCCAGGGTTGTTAGGTTTGTGGATCTTGGGAAGGAAGTAGATGGAGGAGGTGCGAGGTGTGCGGACGATGAGGTTGGTGGCGGTAGCGGGGAGAGCAGAGGAGGAGATGAGGTCATGGATTGTGGAGGACACAAGCCGTTGGTAGGAGGGGGTGGGGTCGGAGGGGAAGAGGCGGTAGAAGAGGGGATTGTGAAGCTGGCTGAGCGCTTCCCTCCTGTAAAGGTCCGTGCGCCACACCACCACTGCTCCACCTTTGTCCGCCGGCTTGATGACGATGTCGTCATATATATACATATATGGTGGTTGTCTACTCCTTAAACAGAGTTTGACCACCTCCTGCACCTACACCTTAGCCCTTTCATGGCGTCTGATGTGGCTTTTTAAACCAGACAGTGTTTTGAAAAAACACCCACACAGATTGCACCTCTGATTTGCACTACCATTACCTGCAAGTAAGTTCTGCTCATTGTGGATCCTAACATGTCTTTTAAGACCCCCATTGGATTTGCAAACCCTCTGGCACACACCACATTCAAACGTGTGCACAGACATATAATCAGAATAGCTGGGTGAGGTTTGTTTTCCATGGTTCGCAGGTGAGATTTGAGGCCAGCCAAGGACAGACATGGTCTGTCACAGACTGTGCACACAAAAAGGTCCTTGTCATTCACCTTCTCAGTCTTCACCTTTTTCCTTAAATGTCTCTTGAGCCCTGCTTGCATCATCCTGGCCTCTTCAAATGCTTTCACTCCACTCCACACCCTTGTTCGCCATCCAACTCGATCTGAAGCGAGGACTTCTATATCTTTTGGAGCCATTCCAATTGACTTCATAGCAGTCCTTATGCCATCCTTAAACCTTTTTTTAGGTTTATGCCGATAACGTTTCTCCTCTGCAAGCTCACCATAAAACAGCTGTTTCGGCATGCGTTCATCTGCCATTCGAACAATATGGCCACACCATCTCAATTGGTTCCTCAAAATCATGGCTTTAATTGAGGGGATGCCTGCAGATGCAAGGATATCTGTGTTTGGAGTAAAAGAATTCCATTTAATTCTTAAAATATGACGAAGGCATTTTTGGTGGAATTTTTCTAACATTTTAAAATGCCTTTCATAACAGGTCCAAGTTTCACAGGAATACAATAGGGATGTTAAGACAAATGATTTGTAAAGAGCCAGCTTTGTATTGTTATTTATATGTCGCTGGCGCCAGACGTGTGACTCCAAGCCACCAAATGCTTTTGCTGCCCTTTGAATTCGCAGGTGTATTTCCGTATCAAGTTTTCCATCATCTTGAACAGAGCTTCCCAGGTAGACAAATGAATTTACAACCTCAAGTAACTTTCCCGTAACAAAATTTTAGGGAGGTTACAAACAGCACCATACACAGGTTGATACATCACAACTGTTTTTTTCAGATTGATGGTCAGGCCAAAATCATCACAAGCTGCATCAAATGCAGATACAAGGGATTGCAGACCCGATTCAGAATGACTAACCAGATCGCAATCGTCAGCATACAAAATTTCCCTAATAAGTGAAGTAAAAACCTTCGTTTTAAACTTCAGTCGGGTCAAATTAAAAACATTCCCCGTTGTTCGATATTTTATGTAGATACCCTCCTCAGAGTTTTGAAAGGAATGTGACACCACAACGGCAAAGTATATTGCAAAGAAGGTGGGTGCATCAAGGTCTCCCTGCTTTACTCCATTTTCCACAGCAAAAGATTCAGAAAGCCTACCACCAAAATTAACCCTAGCTCTCATATCCTGATGCAAAGCCTTGACCATGTTTATAAACTTTTCTGGGCAACCAATTTTCCCCAGAATTAGCCACAGAGCACTTCGATTAACAGTATCGAATGCTTTGCTCAAATCAACAAAGCAATGGTACAGAGCAAGATTCTGTTCAATGCACTTCTCCTGTAATTGTCTGACAGTAAAGATACAATCAGCTGTGCCCCTGGAGGAACGAAAACCACACTGAGACTCAGACACCATACTTGGAACTATAAAGGTATTTAAACGTTCTAACAAAATGCGGGCGAGCACCTTTCCAACCACAGACAAAAGGGAAATCCCACGAAAATTACCACACAGATCCTTTGGCCCCGATTTATATAAGGAGACAAGAATGGCATCAATCCAGTCTTGAGGCACTTTCTCACTTCTCCAACAGTGACAAATTAAAATATTTAAGAGTTCCATCATTTTGTCACCCCCATATTTCAAGACTTCTGCACAGATTCCATCAGATCCTGGAGACTTGTTGTTATTCAGCTTATTCATAGCTAAATAAATGTCATTTAGAGTTGGTTCAGATGCCATCTCTTCTATAACTGGAAGTTGTTCAATTTTTTCTATCGTCCTCATATTAACGGATGATGGTCTATTCAAAAGTGCAGAGAAATGTTCTACCCAACGCTTATGAATAGAAGCGGTGTCAGTCAGAAGAAAGCATCCATCTTCTGTTCTCACTGGAGCTACTGAAGAAGATTTTGGACCATATACCTCCCTAACATAAGAATACAAACAACTGGCATCATTTCTATCAGCTGCTTCTTGTGCCCCTTTTGCCCTATCATTCCACCATTCCTGTTTAATTTTCCTTAGAGCAGTTTGCACCCTCCTTTTCCAGCTTTCTGTAAGTTTCATTTGAGTTGGGATTCAATGACTGAGAGAGCAGTGTATTGCCTAAGTTTTGTTTTTCTAAAAGTAGATCATGAATTTCTGCTGATCTATCTGAGAACCAATCTCTGGATTTATGAGATTTAAATCCCACTGACGAACTTGCAGCCTGAAATACTTTTGTTTTGAAATCTTCCCATAAATTGTTTGGGTCAAGATTAATACTTTCTATAGCGTCGTGGAATCTTTGCAAGTTGCTTGATAATTTAAAGTTTGCAACGTTTAACTTTTTGGGTATCTTAGGACCAGACTGTCGGTTTTTAGGTTTTATCGAAAAATCTATTTTGCCACGCAGTAGATGATGGTCAGTCCAGCTCTCTGCCCCTCTCATGACCCGAACGCTAGAAACGTCTTTCATATCACATTTCCTAATCAAAATATAATCTATGAGATGCCAGTGCTTAGATCTTGGGTGCATCCAGGTGGCTTTATATTTATTTTTCAGCTTAAACAGAGTGTTGGTGACAACCAGATCATTCTCAGTACAAAACGTCAAAAGAGCTACTCCATTTCTATTGCATTTTCCAATCCCATGTCGACCTAAAACAGGCCATGAAACATAGTCCCTTCCAACTCTTGCATTGAAATCTCCCAAAATGACCAGCTTGTCAGAAATTGGTACTTTCCTCAATAATCTTGCTAGATTGTCATAAAACTGTCCCACAGTTTCCTCAGAATGGGACATTGTTGGTGCATAAATACTGAGAACGGTAAGAAACCTACCTTTTGTCAGTTTGATACGGCATGACATGATCCGGTCAGATATACCACTTGGAAGCTCTGCAATGGAGGACACTAATGTATTCTTGAGAGCAAACCCAACACCAG
>NC_142937.1:53605353-53632569 GCF_046866305.1 Octopus bimaculoides | reverse complement strand
AGAAAGCCTTTGACAGGGTCCCCCAATCCCTCATCTGGTGGTCAATAAGGAAACTAGGGACAGAAGAATGGTTAGTGAGAGCTGTGCGAGCCATGTACAGAGACGCTGTTACTAAGGTGAGAATTGGCAATGCGTACAGTGGAGAATTCTGGGTAGAGGTAGGGTTCTACCAAGGTTTTGTCCTCAGCCCCCTCCTATTTAGCATGGAAAGCGGACATTAAACAACGATGATGATGATGTATGTGTGTGTGTATATACATATATATATATATGTGTGTGTGTGTGTGTGTGTATATATATATATATATATATATATATATATATAATAGGGAGAGAATTCACCAAAAAACAAAAGACGAGTATTAGTTTAATGCTCAGCGACTGAAAAAGTCTTTAACGTTTCGAGCCTAAACTCTTCCACGGAAAGAAACAAGGAGAGAAAATAAAGAATGTGTAGTGGCTAGTGATCTATCCTGGCGAATATATATACATGTGTGTTTATATGTATATATATATATATGTATATGTAAGTATGTATACATATGTATATGTATATTATGTAAGTGTATATATATATATATGGCATATATATATGTCACACATATATATACATGTGTTTCAGGTTGCTCTCTAGTGCTACTGGTACCACATACCCTAGAACAACCTGTTCCATGGTTGGGTCATAGGCGACTAAACTGGCAACCCCACCAGTCTCGTTTGGTGAGGTGGGTGCTTGTTGAACACCCTGCAGAACAAAAAATAAGACCTGTCAAAAGGCGGAGGAACTAAAACGTAGTCAATGGCCATTCAAGTATATGTGTTTGTGTGTTTTGTATGTTTTTTTTTGTCTGTTTGGTTTTTGTGGTATTTTAAATGTATATATCATACAGGCAGTGGGCATGTGCTGCTGGTCCTGTACGGGTAGTGAGACGTCCTGCCCTCCTCCAAGAGTCTCCTGCTGCCTTGCGGTAGGTTTTTCTGATTAATCAAAGGCTAGTGAGTAAACCGTACCATATCCTGAGTGGAGTTGTTAAGGCGGTTAGGTGATGATGTCCATCATTTCTCCGGCAGCGCCTGCAGTCCAGTCGTGGCTAGAATGTGTCGTCTTGCGGCCCTCCTGGCTAGATCTACTGGGCCAAGAGTGGGTGGTGCATACTTCCTAAAGCGTGAAAACCATTCATAAACTTGTTTTGCTTAGGCAGCATCCTTGTAAGCTGTTTGAAGCATGCTGTTCCTTTGTTTCAGCTATTGCAAAAATCAATGAACAGGGAAGAAGCACTGCAAAACAGACCCACCACATGGCAGCACAACCTAATCCGACAATGTCATACTGATGCCTGAGGATTACATCAAGTGACTTCTAGCAGCAGAAGTCTGAACTACAAAGAACCTTTCCATTTACTTTTGGGCACCCCCTCGTATATAGCTTTGCTGTGTCATATACTTGACATGATTGTTCACTTTGTTTCTGAAGGCCTATGATACAAACAAGGAAATCACTTAAATGTTAATGAGGTAATGATTAGCAATAAGAATATCTTGCCATTAAATCCTGCTTCTAATATGTCACTATCTAACCAGCACTTGTCTGAGTGAGTGAGAGACTGTTTACATTCTGCACTGAGCTGAGCTGCTGATTGTTATATGTTGTTTCAGCCACCAATGTAAGAAGGCTGGCTGAAAAGTTCATTAGCTGACTGAGATACTCCCATGAATGTGACCAAATGAGGTTTATTTTTCAGTATAATCTTCTTTGTGGTCCATATACTTCTTCCATTGGTGTTGCAGTGCTTGGAGCCCATTGGTGAAGAATCTTTCATTCTGTTGGGGAACAGATGATAGTCAGATGGAGCTAAATCAGGAGAATAAAGAGGATGGTCACCCAGTTCAAAGCCAAAGTCACATACTAGAACATTGTCTTGATGAAACAATGCCCCTTTCATCAGTTTTCGCCGTTTAGTCTTGGTAGCCTTTCATAACTGTCTCAGCATGTTGGTATAGTACTCTCCATTTTCTTTTTGAAGATAATAAAACATGTCTTTTGTGTCCCCCCAAAAAACTAGGGCCATTACCTTCCCTGCAAATGAAATGACCTTGACCTTCTTTGGAGCAGGTAAGGAGGGGGTGTTTCCACTGTATGGATTGTTTTTTTTCTTTTTTTTTTTTTTTGTCTTTGGCTCAAAGTGATCGGTTAGGAAACATGCAAAGAAACTAACTGGATCTACCTCAAGCAATGTCAGATTTTGCCAACTTGGTGCACTATTGATAAGGTGTCAGAAGATGTGGCACCCACCAGGCAGAAATCTACATCACATCAGGTTCATTGTGCAGAATATTCTCAAGTCTCATGGGATGTGCCAACAACATTGGCTATTTCATTTATACTCAATCATCTGTCATCCATCAGCATGTGATGAAGACAATGTTTTCCTCAGTGGTGGTAGTTTCAGGTCATCAAGTATCTCCCTACTCGTCCTAAATTCAGTTTCTCATTTTTACACTGTTGATAAAGCTGGAGCTTCATCCTCTAATGTAGCAACCATATCAGCGTGAATGTCCTTGGGAATTAAAACCTTCTGCAGGTACGTGGTAAAAACACAATGCCAAATTTTGTCCTTTTTCCAGAGAAGTCACTGTAGTTACTTTTGAAGTCTTTCAATAGTCAGATGTTAGTTTACCTGGGGAGGAAAATGCCCTTATTAAGAAGACTTGAAATTAATGCAAGCAAGATTTCACAACTCTAGCATCATATTACTCCTTCATAGCCAACTTATGAACTTTTCAGCTCACCCTCATCAGAAAATTGTAAATTTCAGAAGTCAAACTGTCACACAATTACAATACTTCCTATGTAGGTAACCACCCAGTTACTTCAAGAGATCATTACAGCACAAAGCTGAAAGCTAGATAGAAAAACATTAGTTAATATTACTACTATCCTATATAAGATAGAATTACACTAAAATTTATATTATGTATGGAACCTATAGCAAAATAAAAGTCAAAAATTTAAGTCAGATACAACACAAAAAATAAACAATGAAAGTAACTAGCAATTAACTGTTGTATTTTGAATCTAGTAATTGTGTTTTTTATCAATGGCTGCATTATCTCCGTAATTGCTTGCTGCCTACAACAAAATGTAACAATACTCCACTTTTATTTCATTCGAAGTATAATGCCAAGAAGACTTTAAAATGTTAGTTCATATGTTTGTTTTATATATCTGTATCATTATCACCATTTTGGCTTTAGTAAGTTGGTTTGACAGAATTCAATGGGTCAGAGGACCACATTAGGCTCCAATGTCTCACTTTTGGCATGGTTTCTATGGCTGGACATCTTTCCTAACACTAACTACTTTACAAATCAGCACTACAGTGGTAGCTTTGTCATCAGCAACACTAAAATGGCCTCTCAAGCTGTGTGTTGTTGCTGTTAGATCAATTACCAATCATTTACAGAGAGTACTGGATTTTTGTGGCACCCAGTATACCATTGGAGTCAACATGCAGCTTGCAAAGTAAAATAGAACCTCCATGATGGAAGTACCTGACTTATTGTGAGAGGATAGTAATGGAGAATTGTGTGTGTGTGTGTGTGTATACATGTGTATGTGTGTATGTTTATATTGTGAAGGTGTATAGTGTAGCTGAGGTGGTTAGGTAGGGGGCCCACAATCATAAAGTGATGAGTTTGATTTTTGAACTTGGCAGGAACAATCAGTTCACATTGCTGCAGTTTACTCACCTGTAAGTGAATACTGCCATAATGCTGGTGCAATTCTCTCTCCCTCCAGCTGTCACCTTACTGTTCTAATGGATCAAGAGTAAGGGAACAGGGGAGGGGAGTCTATATCTGCTCATGAGTAAGCGTCTAAAACAATTAGTAAAAGTGTGGTACAAGCTACGAGGTTATATTTGTTTATTGGTAACTACTAAGCTGTATGATTTTCACATTTCCATTTTATGCCACAATAATTAGAAATGCACATATCAAAAAAAGCTCACCAATTTAAAGTCTCAGTTGTTAATTATCGTTATTATAATTAACTCTAAATTTGTGTGGGTGTGTGTGTACTTTTGTAGGAAAAATTTAATAAATTAATCCTTAAATTTTTTGAAATGTTCTGTCTGTTTTCTGTGCCCATCCTTATATATCCATTTATTTAGTTGAAATTATTTGATCTGATATGGGTCTAATTAAAGAACAACTTTTATTTTTCTAACAAATATTTTTCCCAAAGAAGTGATGGCTGGGGAAGGGGCAAAACTATTGTCAGTCTTTGCAGCTAAATGACAAAACACTTCAGTTCTTCAGTGCAATGTTTGTCTTTATGGAACTTGCTTTTGTTGCTCCCTCTGGGTGTTGTGACTTTTATTCTATCACTACTCTGTCTTAACAGTCCATGGGTGCAGCCATTTTACCTCTGGAGCCCTTAATGTGCAACTCACCATTTTCGGTAAGTACTGCTCATTATAGTGGAGAAGGAACACTTTTATTATTTTGTCAATATAATGTTACTAATAATGTACTGCCTTTTCTAAATTAGGTAAAAATGTTTATTAAAGATAGTATATATTGCATTGCAGGATTGCCGATTCTAGCAATAAATTTACATTGGAATACTAGAAACTGAAAGAAGTATACTGATTAGCAGCCAATTTATTTTTTTTCCTTTTTCTCTTTCATATTTTTTTGTTTTTGTTGCTTTGTTTAAAATTTTCTCTCCTTTTCATGTATTTTCTCTTAATTCTGATATTTGCATATCATAAAGGGATATTTAGATAAGTTTTTTTTTTTTTTTTTTTTTTTATATTTGTATATATACGATTAAATATTTTCTCTTTGAAGTATCTTATTGATAGGCTGCAATGGATTTTCTTCCCTCTCTAGGATGACAGGATGCAATAGTTATTAGTTATTCTAACCAACTCAGTATAATACTTAATATGATTCTAGTAATTATTTTTAGATAAATTAAAACAATTGAAAAGTAAAACTATAGTTTAATCTTCAAAATATTGTCTAAAAGAATAACAATTGTTTCCCCCTTAAAGAACTGGATTAGATACCATGTGATATCTTTGTTGTCAACTTGTCCACCTCTAATTTCTTATAAGTCTTGTACTTTAGCCCATATTTTGGTGTTTTTATAACATCAGATGGCTGTCTGTTGTCACAGTTCAGCATTTTTAAAATATGAGGTGTATTCAAAAATTATCCGACTTAATTTTTTCCTGCCGAAACTAATGTTGTGTGGGCAAAATCCTTTGGGAGGTGACACTGCCCTTCCTCAGTACAGATGTGTAGTGCACACTTGTTGGACTTTTATTTTTACACATGAACCAGAGACCATGAACCCATTTTTCATTACCAGTGATGATGGTCTTCCTGAAGTCTGGGTCATAATTTGCACAGTCCAGCATGTCTTGAGTGATTTCCATGCTCCACCAGCACCCTGGGGAAGAATTTCACCAACACTCTATGCATGCACAAATTCTCCATTAAAATGGAATGCACTGACCCTGTGCTTATTTCCTCTTCATGAGCAATTTCCTGAATTGTTACATTATGGTCTTCCACAACTATTCACCGAACCTTCTGAATCAGCTCCTTGTTTCAGCTTGTCAATGGCCTGCATGAGTGTGCCTTGCTCTCCACTGAGGTGCAGCCATGCTTCAAGTGGTTGTAACACTCCTTAATCTGAATTTTGCCCATAGCATCATTGCCAAGGGCCTGCTGAATCTTCTGGATGGTTTGAGATTGAGTATCACCAAACTTTTAAGAAAACTTGATGCCATATCTCTGCTCAGTCAGTGAAAACAAAAATCCAACAAGTGCGCACTACATATCTGTACTCTAGGCATAACAGCCTATTGGAGTGAAAATTTTGACATGTGCATAAGAAAGATGACATCACCTCCCACCCAAAGGATTTTCCATGTGACATTAGTTTTGATGGGGAAAAAATAAAGTCAAATATTTTTTGAACGCACCTCATATATTGAGTTTGGAAATTTTCCCTATTGTGAACATAAATTTGTCCATGTTGAACAGAGCATTCAGTTAGGAGAAACAAAACTCAACTTAACAAACCACAGGGTGTTTGGGCTAAATATGACCATTTTTATAAATGGAAAACGTAATACTCTATCTATCCAAAAATAAGAATATTTTTAATGATCAAAAGAACCAACTAGATGATGGCTGGGCGACAAGAGTTTAATCAAAGTAGTCACTCTCATCTGCTTTAAGATGGCTTCAGAATCTGGCATATGTGTTCACTGTGTCCCTGGGAAAATCCTTGAATACCTCCTTAGTGTTGCAGGCAGAGCAGTTGATATCTTTCTCAACCACACCCCACACATAGTAATCCATGGGATTATAATTGGAGGGAGGGATTATGAGGTGAGAAATTGGGGGCTAGTAAAGTCATAAAAATTCTTCAACAACCACTTGATTTTTTATTCCAGAAGTATAGCAAGGAGCGAAATCCTGCTGCCACTTGTATGGCCTTCAGCAGCAATCCTCTCCAGCCAGGGAGTGACCACATTCTCCAGCAGCTTCACACAGCCATCTGAATTGAGCCTAAGGCCCTGTTCAAAGATGTGGGGATGAAGTCTGGCAACCAGATGCAGTCAGAATGGCTGCTGTGTCCCTTCTTGCTTGGCTTTGTAGTCACTATTGCAGCTGTCCATGTCACATCTTACAGCCATTACAGTGTTCAATGAGCATAAAACTGCAGTTTTGATACCTGGTGCATATCATCAAGAGATAACTCTTTTCCAACAATCAAATGGCTTCCAGTCCTCTGTGTGAGCTAACTTTTTCTCAACTACAATTTCAATCTTTATACTTTCCAATGCCATTGACTGTTCATGAAAAAAGGAGACATGAAAATTGTCACATTTAGCCCAAATACCCTGTATTGTTATAAAAGCTTGTGCTTATGTGAAGAATTCAGGAATTTAGCTAGTGGAGCCTAGTTTCAATTTGTAATTAGAATTACTTTCTTTAATGATTTAGAAAAGTTAAAATGTTAAAAGTTCCTATTTTCCCCCTGTAATTTAAACTTCCTTATCTCTTTGACATGCATATTTTCAGAATATTCTTTTATTGTTGTAATAATAGTAGATGCTGCTTAAATGTTTGGCACAATATACAACTTACATTGAATTCTAAGTTGAATTTATTGGGAGTAGATTTCCATTTTCTATAAATCTAAGGTTTCAGTACTTTACCATTCAGTATTTGTAAAAGTAGGTGGTTGTAACAAATTGACATAGACTGATATTACTTTCCAAATGCTGTGAGTTGTTGAATAATTTGTAAGTTTGAAACTGCAGTTTTAGTTTAAGCTTGGAGCTAAAGAAATGTTTTATATTTTGGAGCAATTTATATAATTTATAAACTTTGGAAATTACAAACATCTATATTTTCAATTTTCCTGTAAGAAACACCATAAAATCTTACACCTAATTAAGTTTCTTTCAAAAATTTTGTTATAACAAGCCAAATTACTAATTAAATGCTTTGTTTTTGCAATTTTGCTGTATTTTCTGAGTAATTAAATACTTTGTGAATATTCAGACTACTGGACATTTTCAGTTGGAACTGCTGCTTAGGGTCAAAACAAAAATTGGTCTGTTCCTTGTCTTTTTGGGATAGGGTGTGAACTATTTTCAAGCGTGTATTTAATGAGTTTGGATTTAGAATTGTTGATATGATAGGACTGCAACATGTCAATTTATTAGCCTTCAAAAATGGTTCACAATCAAGTTTGCAGCTTAGTTACTATGGCCACTGTAAAAATACTGCTTTATCAATATTGATATTGTTTTCATTTAAATAAATCAACTATTAACATGGGTTAATCTGCAGATATGATATTGGTTTAATCCCACTTGTAGTTTTATTGTATAGAATCCTTAAGTTCAGATATGCATCATTTATGTTTGTGACCTTTGAGCAAGGTTTTATAATTCTCCTCCTCCTCCTTTCAGTACTTTTGTTACAAAATAAATTCTATTCATTGGAGAGGGGAAAAGTGTTTGGAAAACCATTTGATTGATCATCTGTTCGGAAGCTGTTATCTCTACTTAAAACTCACCAAAGTTTCTCTTGATTCTCTAAGTTTTACTAGTAGAGCTAAGCATTTCTGACAACTTCTTGATTGTATTTGATAGATGATTGAGACAATATTTATTACATAAAGATGACCAAGGAGGTCAAATTGAAATGTAAAATGGAAAACATGATATTGTTATTGTGGAGAATAATCAAATTAGGGTGTGTTAATTTGTGTATCACTTAGAGTATGTTAATATATATGCTTTAAAAAAATAAGAAAAGCTTAGAAGAAAGTTTGTATCTATTGGCATCAATATCATTTAGCATCCACTTTTCCATGGGTCAAATGGAATTCATTGAGGTTCTCCAGTTAGATGTGCTTCCCCTTGCTAACTTTCACTTATTTCCAAAGTAATATTTACTCTTGGCCACACATTTTCATGGAAGATTGGTAACACCACTTGTATGATGGTGACGTTCATTTCCAACTATTATGCAATATCAAGACAAAGACCCACAGACACACGAACACCATCACCACTACCACCACCACCACCATCATCATCCTCTGTCTTCCTTGCTGGCATGGTTGGGTGACTCAACAGGATCTAACTAGCTGGAGGACTGAATTAAGCTGTACACACAATGGACTATTTTCAGTCTGTCTACCAAATCCTCTCACAAGGCAAGTGATGATTAAGTTTAAGAAACTTAGTCAGGTAGTAATCCATTTTTGATGCCAAAAGATAAACAAACCCGAAAAATAAAGTTGTTCTGAGATGAGTATCCCCATCCCATTGATCTAGTGGGTAGGGGATGCACAATAATGCCATCAAGCAGAAAGCCCTGGAAATGACACACATTCTCTCCTAAGTCAACTAGTGTAGAATTTGTATCTGCAAGTTGTTCACAAAAAAAGTTAGTGTAATAAAGTTAGTGTTAATAAAACCATTTATGAAATATACATTTTGTCTTGACTGCAAAGATATCAAATTAATATGAAAATTCTCTTGGTTTTGCATTTTTGGAAACATATTTGATAATTTATATTTCTAGTTATCAATTCCAATGTTCAATCTTTGAAATGTACTTCACTATCTTATTGTTTTCTCTATGGAAATAGTTTTCTTTTTCAATTCCAAAAATTTTCAGAATTAATTTTTTATGTTGTTATGGATATGTTCCATGACAATTTTATTTTAGTCTTAAAACATTAGTACAAGTGTTAGATTCCACAAATGTCTATACTTGACATATTGTTAGTGGGTATGGCTTTACAGTTTGATCGTTGGGCAAGTTTTCATGCATTAAGCTTCCAGTTTGTTAGTTATGTTCGTTTAAGATCATGTCTAACTCTTCAAAAAATTACCCCCTGCACTTGTGTTCTCTTTAAAACTTTTTGGTTTACTCCCCGAACACTTTCACATGATATTATAAAATGTTTCTAATTTCAAGGTTGAACTAACCAAAGCATTAAACTTACATTCATGACACTTGAAGTACTTACTTTGAGTAATTTTTGGATTGCTAGTTCTCTTCTTTATAAAATATAGACTCACCATTTTCTGCTGTTATATTCAACTACTAAAAGTTTAAATTTAGCAAATGGAGATAACATGCTGAGTGAAATAGGAGTTATATCAAGAATGAATAGCCATATAAACAATAAGTTGTACAAAAGTAGTCATACATACATGGCAACATAATCTCCCCCACTCTCATTAATAATATCTAATGGGTAACATACATTCAAATACTGACCACATATAACCCTCAGATATGGTCTGACACCTTTGAAAATTCCACTATGGCTAATTCAATAATTTACATATGTCCAACTTATGGAAAGTAGATGTAGAATGATGATAATTTCCTTTTAGTTTTCATTTATTGTTTAGTTATATTTTCTCAAATATTCCATTAGAATGTTTTAATGGGAAGTAGAGTTGCGCTGGCCCTATTGATTAATTTGTTGTGAGATTATCCTAATAAAATATCAAAATCTCTCTGACAAAGAAAAAAAATCTTAGTGTTTTGGAAATGGTCAAATTGAACTTCTTTGCTTCATGCCAGTGTGTTGAAAGAAATTTAAGATTGACATTTAATGTAGTTTTGATTTTGTTTGTAAATCTTGCACACTATAAATGTCAAAGACAAGTGTTTCTTAGAAAACAAACCTCTTAGAATCAATGAGAAAGCCTCATTTGGTCATTCAACCAACTAGAAATACCAGCTAAATAGACCGTGAATCAAATCACACTTCTGTTAAAACTAGGAAGAAACGGTGGCTAATGTAATGTTGAGTACATGTTGTCTGAGTCTAAATAACTTAAGGAAAATGTCAGGGATTTAAAGACGTGGTTTATGAAAACAAATGCTGGAATGTTTGAAGAACCCCCAAATTTCTTAACAGCTAAGTATTTGTGGTAGCAAAGCTAGTTTCTCAGCAGTTTTATAGATATTGAATTTCAATATGTATGTAGGTAGGTAGGTAGGTAGGTATGGAGAATTCACAAAAGACAAAGACAGGTGGTGTAGACAACAAACAGGTGTATTAGTTTAAAGCTCAGGAAGTGAAAAAGTCTTTAATGTTTCGAGCCTACACTCTTCCACAGAAAGAAAAAGGGAGAGAAAATAAAGAGCGTGTAGTGGCTAGCGATCTATCACATATATATATATATTGTGTGTGTGTGTGTGTATATATTGTGCGTGTGTGTGTGTGTGTGTATATGCACACACGCATATATATTTGAACTGGAATGAAACTATTTAGTTACAAACTTTTAGACGTGGCTCCTGTTAGTACAATTAAATGATATAATGATACCTTGCTCAATTATTTTCAGAATACTTTTCCATTTTTTCAAGTAGAAAGACTTTGTGCTTTTACAAACTTAGGAAAACAAGACAATTAAATATTGACTATGTAGTCACTTAGTATTTTTTCGGTTTCTATTGTCTCTTGTAGTTTTCACCTTTTAATGCTGCTTGATATTTTTGTTTCATTTGTGATTGGCTTAACTTCATACTTTCACTCCACTATTTTCTTGACGTCTTCTAGGAAGACTTGGACATCCATTACAAGATGTTCAGTGAAATACATTTCCATGATGAGCATAAAGTTAAGATACACATAAACAAGTTCACCATGCCTGCCTGGGAACTTGGAATGTAAGTTCTAGAATAAATATTGCAACACATTTTGCCTAACACTCTAAGAGTTCTGCCAGTCCACATCCCCAACTGGTTAATACTTTGTTTTATTAACTTGGAGTAATGAAGGGCAAAGTTAATCTCTGTAGAATTTGAACTCAGAGCATAGATAAAAAGAATATCAAATTATTATTTAAAATATACATAATGAAGTAACTAGCAAAAAAAAAAAATGTATCTGATCATTAGTCCTGCCTGAGTATATTATAATTACAGAACATGTATAGTCATTATGTAGATTGTGAGTAATTAACCTAATTGGCTTCTATATTGGATGAATACCCAAAGTAACTCTAAAACATTTCTAGTAAATGGCTTGCCATAGAAATTAAACTTCAATGTTTTGATACATATTAAGTTACGCACACACAAGCATAGTGAGGGAAGCGAAAACTTCAATAAAAATCTCACGTTATTAACCTGAAATATCTAGACCTAAGAAAAACAAATATTAAAAAAAAAAAAAAATTTAAACGTATTCTAAATTAATGTTGTTGTAAACACTATATTTGTCAAAAGATTATCAGTCACTATATTCCAGCCTTTACTATTGAAGTATGCATTTTCAAAATAGTACAGTAGATTATTCAGTTCCATTACACAGAACCATTTTTAGACCGTTTGGTTCAAATTGATTATATTTTGTGAATTTTTATGTGATGTTTCATGAATTATTGCTGAAAAAGTTTTTACAAAAAATGTGTTCAGGGATTAGAAATTAGTGTTGGTATTAGGCTGGTGCAAAAATAATTGTCATTTTTAAGCATCAAATTAGAATATATTTTATTAATTGAAATAATAACCATTAGAATCCCCCTTCCCCAACAACAACAATGCTATTTCAATAGTATTAAATTCTGGAGTCTTAGATGGGTGATTTCTGCTGCTTGATTCTTGAAAAACATATTTTGCAGGAATTTATCAAAATGTTTAAAGTAGTAATCAGTCTGTAGAGTGAGCTGGAAAAGATAGTTTCATAATCCTGCTGGATAGTATTGCAGAGAAATTGATTTTTTATAATTGACATTGTTGCTACAGTTTCAGCACATTTTGTTGTTTTTCTGACAATGCCCTCTCTGCTATGAAGGTTTCTCCAGAATTGTAAAAGTAGAAGTGGATGATTCCATTTGTTGATCATCCCTTTCTTTTGACTCTGCTTCAATTTGGGAAAGTATTTTAGTCCAACTCTACATAGAATGCTGTTCTTTGTCATGTTATCACAATGAGAAAAATTATTTTGTATCTGTAAAGGAAGTGTAGTCTTCATAGTGGCCTTTATTTGACTTGATTGGCTAAAGATTAGGTCTTCTGCAGTCCCTTGGGTTTTGCATGCATTCATTTCAAACATGGTTCCCAAGTCCCTTAACTTTCCTTGTCTTCAGGGCTTTAATCTTTTACTAGTTCCCCACTCAGTTGTTCAATTGGTGTTGTGACTAGTTTTCACTAATTGTTTGAATTTGCCTTTTGCCTGATTTGACACTGGAAAAAAAAAGACCAAAAACTGAAGGTAAAACAATTAGCATAAACCAAAGTCTGTTCTTCAAAATGCTGTTACATGAACACTCTCATCCCTTTAACAGTCAAATTAAACTTCATGGTTATTCCAAAAATTAGAATTGATATTTTCTGCAAGTTGCATTGCCACAATAAACTTGACATTGCAGTAAAAAAAATTTCAAACATGACATTCCTCTACAAAAGATTGGTGTATAAAACTGCTTCCTATAGTTAATGGTAATGAAATTTTGAAAGGATATATATTGCAGAAATCAGATAAAAATCAGTGAAAACTTATTCTCAAAATAAACATAATTTTTAAAATAAGAGCACAGTCATTTTTGCACAAAATGAGTTAGGGAATAACACATTCTAGATGATTGTAAGGTAATAAGACATGGCAACGATGTTAATATATTGTTAATAGTAGGTTTTATGAAGAAGTTATGTAGTATGTTCTGGTTTGTTGTACAAGAAGTTTAGTCTTAGTTTACTATTGGAAATAGATTCTTAGAAAACAATGCCATTTCATGACTTAGCACATAAACTGATTTATGTCTAATGATTGGTGAACTAATTATTGGGTCATCTCATAAATAATGCGGTTTTTTTCACTTACATGAACTAAAAGTTGGAGGGGGACAGGATAAACTACCTGCATCAACTTGCTATAAAAGCAAGTAATAATTTTACCTTGTCCTTATTCTTGGTGCAAGTTTTGAAGACTGCAGTTCGATTTTAAGTTGTTTTTTTTCAAAGCTATAATGAAAGTGACAAAGGAGCATATTTGGATATTTTGCTTTGAGTCCAATAAAGGCAACAATGCAATGGAAAGTATGAGGAATATTAATGCAGTATATGGAGATTGGACAATAAGTGTAAGCCAGTGTCAACAGTGGTTCCAGAAATCCCAAGCCAGAAACTACAGCCTGGAAGATGAGCCTTGTCCTAGAAGATCTGTAGAGCTTGACGAGGACATCCTGCAAACCCTGGTGGAACAAAATCCCATCGTAACTGTTGAGGAACTAGCAGAGAAGCTTGGATTTGGTCATTCAATCATTCATTGACACCTGTGTGCCATCAGAAAAATCAGCAAATTGGGTCAATGGGTTCCTCACAAACTTACCGAGTCTAATCGCACGCACAGAGTGAACGTGTGCTCTTCTATGCTGTCATATCTACTGAATGAACTTTTTTTTGATCAAATAGTGACTGGTGACAAGAAATGGGTTCTCTATGAAAATGCCAAGTGCTGAAGACTGAGTAGAGAAAGGAGAAACACCAACACCCTAGCCTAAAGATCTTCACCAATGTAAGGTGTTGTTATCTGTTTGATGGGATATGAAAGGGTTAGTCCACTTTGAACTTTTAAATCCAAACTGAACAATAACAAAGATCTACTGTGAGCAGCTTGAGCGGCTTAGGTCAGTGTTAGAAGAAAAACGACCATCTTTGGTTTCAAAACAGAAGTTGTTCTTCCATCAAGATAATGTTCAGCCACATACAGCAAGGATGACATTCCAAAGGCTGGAACAATTTGAATGGGAAACGATGCTCCACTCATCATATTCACCGGTCATTACCTCGTTTGATTATCATTTATTCCGCAGTCTTCAAAACTATTGGGACAGAAAATATGAAGATGAGGTCAGAAGAGTACTGGAGTATTATTTTTCGTCGCAAACAAGTGAATTTTGGAAGAGTAGTCATGCAAGTCTACCAGATAGATGGAAGAGCATTGCAGAAAATGGAGAGTATATTTTAGATAAAAAGAAAAAAAAAAAACTTAATCTTAATTTTTTAAAATAAAAGAAGTATAAAAAAGCCACATTATTTATGGGATGACCCAATACTTTCAATCTTGAGTGCAGTAAATTTGCCTTTATTACTGTGGTAAAATGTTGAAAAAAATTGTTATGGCAAGTCTGAAGAGAGAGAAGTTTTGACTAGCAATTACTGCAGAAGTTACCTTGATTTACATCGGTTACAGATGTTGTTAGGGTAATTTCAATATTTCTGTACTTAATTTAGTTTCTGAAATATATTTACAATTTGTAAACCTTGTAAATATCTATATTTGATTGTTACTGCCCAAACATTTCATATTCTGAAAATTTCCATTACCTAATGAAATTAGTTGGTATGTGATCGTGGCCCTTTATTTTCAAATCCCCTCTAATATATGAGCTCTCTTGGGTTTGTGGCCAGTATTAAAATTTTAATAAGTATTTTTATGTTTCTCTCTCTCCCCTATTAGTAGTCTGTATCTGAATTTTTGTCACCAGTTTCAGTTAACATTATACAGATTTCCATACTGTTCCCCCCCCCCCCCCATCTAGTTTTTATCTGTTGAGTATATTGATAATTTGTAAATAGCACGGTTTGTTGTCAGTATCTCAGTTTGTATATGTATTGGTGTAAGTGGATGAAAGGACACAATAGTCTGTTTCTGTTAAACTATATAAAAGTTATATCTATTCTGATTTTAGGTAATTAGATCATCAAAAAATTATGAGTTATTTGGCAAATATTCACATTTTAGAAGCATCAGGTTGATCCTAGCAAAGAATGTGAAATCTATTAAAAGAACATGGTTGTGATGGCTATGTCCAAAGCAATCAATTGATTCAAGTTTCTTTCTGACACTAATTTATGGAATAAATTTACTTTCGTGAGATGACAGCATTGTTATTGTGTCAGACAAAATACTTTGTGACATTTCTACCAGCTCTTTACATCAAATTCTACCTTTTGGAGCTAATAAAATAAAATACCAGTCAAATGGTTTGATGTAATCAACTTGCTGGCCTTGTGCCAAAATCAGAAAGAAAAAAAATTACAGACTTGAATTTTGAGGTTGAAATACCTATTTTATAATAGATGTTTTAATTACAAATTGTATTATTGTCAACATTTCTCTTTATATCTAGAAATATATCATCTAACAATAATTGTTTATTTGTGCATATTGGAATATATTGAACTTTGTTGTTCATCAAATAAAATTTATGGTATTTAGAAATAAGAAAAGAGCATTGATAATGTTTTCAAATATTCCCATCATATGTATATTTCGTATTCAAGATTAAAGCTAAATCTGATGTACAGGGAATAAATAATTTAAAAGAACAAGGAGCTGCTGTAAAAGTTTAAAAATCATGTCTGTACTTAATCATAGAGCTGTTCTTGTATCACAGTTTCTATTTTTAATTATCTCCTATAATTCTGAGGATTAATGTATATTCAACAACAAGCTATTTCTGACACTGCCTCTCTTACTTTCCAAAATTGATATTTGTTAAATGGTTTCAATTTTGACAGTTTGAGTTTGAAGTTAATTTCTGTTTAGCTAACATAAGGTGAATAGTGTTTGCATTAACTGTAATTTATTAAATGGCTTTTACACACGTGTGCATGTGTTGTTTTTAATGAAAATATTTGACAATGTAGGTATTGCACTTAGAGTTGTGACTTATATCAGATGTTGCTGTAGTAGGTTCTCTTCAGAATTAAGCTTCTACTCGTGTTCTAAGAAGGTCACTTATACAACCTTCCTTCCTTCCTTCTAGTGACATAGCATTTTATTTCGCAATTAAGCAATCAATAGTAATTAATAAAACTATGTAAATCTACAACCCATTCAATGATTGATGTTAGCAACTTGTCTGGATTGGGGAAAATTTAAATGTTATTTTCCTTATTGACTGTAAGCAAGTTAAAAAAATTTCTGTAAATTTATATGAAATTAATTTCAAAACACACCTAAAACTTGGGACATTTTACAATTGGAGTTTCTAAAACATTTAAGAATATAACACTGGTCATGTCTGATTAAATTACTGGAATATTATAGGTTTTAGCAGCTTAGCTAAAAGATGAGCTTAAAATTTTAATTTTTTGATTACTTGTTAATAAAGTACAGTCAAGAAAATCTATTTTTGTTAATTAGCTGGCAATAGCCCCATTAATCATTGGTTAACATCCTGAATTATATGCATCACCAACAACTCTGAAACCATGTGTTGATTTGATTTGCTCTCTAAATCCTCCTGTGATTGTTAATTAGCATTAAACTCTTACTGATGCCACAAAAAGAAGCTCCTCCATATTTGTGTAAAGTGGTTGGTAATAGGAAGGGCATCCAACTGTAGAAACCATGCCAAAACAGAAATTGATGCACAACACAGTAGCCCAGCTCATCGGATCCTGTCACACTGTCCAACCCATCCCTCCCTGGAGGACAGACATAAAATGATGATGATGTACAATACTTGAAATGCAAAAATCTTAACAAAACTACAGAACAGAATTGTTTTGTTAATACTTTATATATTACAATATAAAATACTTCATATTTCTGGTGCTCAAGTATTTTTTTTAAACAAAACATTGCTAGATCTTCTGTTTCAGTTGAATTATCTTCCTCTTTTTTTTCCCCCTCATTTTTTTTTTTTTCTTTCTTTAACCCCCTCCTCTATTTTAAAGCTGGCTGAATCCAAAGTTTTCATTGCTTCGTCTGTGCAGAGTGTCCCACCTACTGAACCCTGTGCTGTAGCCCCGTCAGGTTCACCAGCCATGAACGATGCAACTAATACCAGTCTCTCAAGGTAGGCTAAAAGTTTTAACTTTCCTATAACCTCTTTTTTTTTTTTTAATTTCTAATAAAACATTGATGCTTTCAGCTTGGCCTCTGCTATTGCTAAATCTGTATCATCACAGATTTAACTCCTTCAATACCATCCTAGCTTTTTTGCATAGTCCCCACCCCCTTAGAACACTGGGCATCAGTTTGAAAATGGCTGTTTCATGCATGATATGTTGGGTTTTGGTGTGCTACTTACGTCCAGTTTCTTTGTAGTTTTCTCTATTCTATCCTGCAAAAAAATTTTTGATACAGGAATATTTTAACGAGTGTTCATTAAAGAAATTTGATTTCCTAATGAATTAGAATTATGAAAATAAGCTTCTAACACAATTATACACTTGCACATGGTAAGCCTATGCTTGTGTGTTTATTTAATAATGACTTAGTGTTGAGGGATGAACTTTGTCTATGGCCTTCGCAGGCCCTCCAAGATATTTTTCCTGAAATATTACTGCAGCATGTAGCTGACTACTTATCATGAAAGTCAGAGGAAAATAACCATAAAAAATGTTATTGAATTTTATTTGACCATGTGACAAATATAATTATAGATGACAAAATTAATTGCCAAAAATATTAATTCAGAATGTGGAGAGAAGAAAAAAAAAATGTTTGATGTATTCTAAATGTTTTACAATGTTAAATGTATGAGTAGAGTTCATTTCAAGAAATCCTTTTCATTTTTTATTATTATAAAATTTCAATTTTTTCCTTTTTCAAACAAAATGGTTTACAAATTTTATTTTGCAACCATTTGCTGTCAATTCTTTTGTTTTTTAATATTTTTGCTGGTTTCACTCGAGAAGACAAACTTGACTAATTTTCAAAATAGGAACAGCAAAGTTTGAGGTTTAACTTAGATTACAACTAATAACTGTTTCAAATATGAATCTTGGTGTTGCTGTGTTTCAATTGAATTTTAAAGTGATTGTGACATATCAATTGGCTTTGTAAAACAGCTATAAATGTTTTGTTTATTGCTATATAGTGTCTGTGTTTCAAACACAGAATAACTAAGGGTTCTTACATTAGCAGAATTTGCTCTCCAAACTACTGTACTTGAAGTTAAATTCAATGAAATTTAAGATTATCTAAATATTTAAATATCACTATCTAAAAGGATTTTTCTGCTTTTATAACAAATATATTGTATTGAACATCAAAGAAAATTTATGTGCATTTTAGATTTTCATGTGAACTTGTTTACACAAAACAGGTAGAGTTATGAAAATATTTGAAGAAAACTACAAAATCCATTCACACTTGCATACGATTTACTAATCCTACTTTGATGATTAGCTATTGGAGTTTGTGTGTGTGTTTGCATTTAAATAGGTACTAATTTTAGCAAAAGTTCATGCTGACACCCAAATGATCACTGTTTCAATTGAGCTATTTTGACAATTTTTGAAATACTTTAATATATTTACTACCATTAAAATGGGAATGTTTTACTAACATATCCCAAATGAAGTAATAGGTACAGAAAAAAAACTCTTCCAGATTAAAAAGCAATTCCAAATAGATTTCTTAAACATTTCTTTACAGGTTTTAGATATGTCTTAAATGTATATAATTCCATGAAGAACAGATTGGTTGTTTTGTAGGTTTTGTAAACAGTCTAAACACCAAACACTTCTATCATAAAACAAAACATCATGCTTTTGATTAACCACCCACACACACACACACACACATACATACACACACTGAGTTATACATTTGTTGCTTAAAATGTTCGAAATATCAGCCAAGACATTCACCAAATATAGAATATTATAGTATATGTAGCACTGTATTAACATGGCAAGAACACCATTGTATTTTATTAACTACAGCTTCTCTGGGACAACACCTTAGGCCGTTAAATAGATATTCAACCTGCTAAGTACAACAGTCAAATTTCTCTTGAAGCACATGGAAATGTGTTCATGCTAAATTTGACAGTTTGCAAAGGAAAAGAAAGCACAATATCCCATCCAAAAAATATCAACTAGATTATGGCTGAAAGATGACAGTTTACAGTAGCTGCCCTCAGCTTCTGACATAACCTTAAAATGCCCCCAGAGCCTGGCACATTCATTCCTCACTGTGTCCCTGGGAAGATTTCCGAAACCTTGATTTTCGCCACCAGATTGTCCTTGGTGTCTTTCTCAACCATGGCCCATACATAGTAATCTACGGGATTGTAATTAAGATAGGGGAGGGTTAGGAGGCCACAACAACCACTTCTCTTTTCAGGGGTATGGCAAGGAGCTGAATCCTGCTGTCATATGTACAACTTTCCAGCAGCTCCACAAAGCCATCTGAATTGAGCCTAAGGCCATGTTCAAAGATGTTGGGATGAATCCAGTATTTAGATGCCACCAGAGTGCCTTCTCTGTCACTTCCTACTGGCCATATCTTTGTAGTCTCCATTGTAGCTGTTTATATCAGTATCTTTCAGCTTTTACAGTATTCACAAAGCATTGAACAGCAGTCATGATTTCAGCATTTTTATACCTGGCATGAATCTTGTCCAATATTCAGATGGCATCCAGTCCTCTGAGCTAACTTTTTCTCAACTATAACTTCAATCTTTATACTTTCTAATGTTTACTAATGCATTAAGCGCTTCCTGAAAATAGGAGACATAAAAACTTGCCAAATTTAACCCAGTTGCCCTAAATGTATGAATCAGTCTTACAAACTAAGGAGAGTGCCCATGAAGAAGGGTAAAGAGCAACTTATGAAATTCAAGGTTTGGCCCACCTCGGTCACGTGCTTGTGAATTCATTTTACATTTGTTTTTCCATTAGACAAATGTATTATTGAAGCTCTGCTTTATGGCTCATTTCCTTTCCTGTCACCTACACCTGTTTTTCAAGTAAAGAATCTCTTACTTGACAAAGCTTTAAAAGTGCAGAGCCAGCTGGCAGTTTGTTGATAGGGAAATGATAATATCAGTGTGCAGACTTGTACATATGTATGTTTGTATGTGTATACATACACACACACATGCATACAAAAATGGCTTTATACAGTTTCTGTCTACCATATTCAATAGTAAGACTGTGGTCAACCCAGGACAATAGTAAAGGACATTTGCTTCACGGTGCCACACAGTGGAATTGGACATTGAACCGTATGGTTGTGAAGCAAACTTACAAATCACTCAGCCGTGCAATGTGAAGGTATGCATAACCTTATTAGAATAATGAGCAGAAACTGGATTTTTAAAGATTTCTATATATTTTTTCCCTTGTAGTATAAATTAATGAAAATTTTATTGTTCCACCATAAATTAAAAATTTAAAAGCCAAGTAAATTTAAGAAAGTAATTACAAAGACTGTTTCTTCTTTGGGAATATGTAGAACAATTGCCAAATGTTTCAGTTGAACCTCACTGGAAACATAACTCCTTGTGACCATTTTAAGATGATTGACAGAAATCAGAGAGAAAGCTGTACTAATGATAGAATTTCACCTTTTCTTAGTTACAGGTGGATGGATAACATTTTTCCAATTGTGTTGTAAGATGTGTTCAGACCTACAGATAGTTCCCTTGCTTTTAGAGCTTCTTATAGTTTGATATAGAGTAAAAGAAAAAATAAAATTTACAATATTCATATTTACTCTATACTACACTAAGTATCACCACCATCACCATTTATTAGCCTATCATTAACCGTCATTATCGAAAAGGTGGTATCAAAAAGTTTCCAAACTAGTTCTGCAGTATGCCAATAGATGGTAGCACACAGTTACGTGTGCAGTGAGGGCTAGCAGTGACCTTCATGAGACAGTGTGCTAAGTGACATCACTATGTTTACTTTCACAAGTTGTGAAATTTGTGTTGTTATGATCATATGTATGCTGTAGTATGCAATTTTGTCATGGACAGAAACAAAGAACCAACTTGAAATATTGGGAAGTCTGCTACAGAGACATTGAGCAAGCTTATGGTGACAAGGCAATGGGTCGTACACAATGTTTCAAGTAGCACAGGCACTTCAAAAGAAAAAGAATATCCCTGGAAGACCTGCCACAAGCGTCATCCCCCAGAAATATGGTATTGTGCATTAACAATTTGTCCTCCAGGGCCAGACCATCAATTGAGAGTTCTACTACACTTTGGAGTGTTTGAGGGAGGATATTCAGCTAAAGCGACCGGATCTGTGGAGCACAAAGAATTGGATTCTTCACCAAGCTCACCTTGTGAATTTCTCACCAAAAACAACATGCAATTGTTTCTGTACCTGCCCTGTTTGCCCAATATAGCACCTGCATACTTCCATCTCTTCCTGAAGATGAAAATGCAACTCAAAGGTTGTCATTTTAACACTGTTGTTGAGATCCAGAGCAAATCACATGAAGGTTCTTGACTCACTTAAGGAAAACAACTTCCAGGCTGGATTCCTAAAGTAGCAGGAATGCTGGGACCAGTGTATTGCTGCGCAAGGTGACTATTTCAAAGGAGATTATGTTAAAACTGAGGTAAATAAGTTATTTCTCATTAAACAATAACTAGCCTGGGAACCTTTTGATACCACCTTCAAATTGGTTCACAATATAACTGCTGTTCACTATTTTTTATAAACATGGAGACATTACTTTTGTCTATCTCTCTGTAGTTGCTGGAAAATATTCTTTCTACTTTTGGCTTTTTCTTTTATTTTTTCCTTGAAAATCCAAAGATAGCATTTTTCTATTTGAGGATCTCGCATGACTATAGACATGGAAACTATCACAATTTTCATTAAAAAGATCTTTGGTGCTGGTTATGGATATGACACTTTTCATATTACATTGTACTATTGCTGATAGTCCTTTCTGCTTAAGTAAAAGTCATCCACACAAGTAACATCCCTATGTCTGCTTCACAGACCTAAACTGTGGGTTTGCTTACTCTATATATATATATATATATATATATATATATATATATATATATATATATTGCTGGAAATGTCTCTGACCTTTATACTTTACATATATGTGCCACCTAAAAAGCACCCAATATACATTGTAAAGTGGTTGGGATTGGAAAAGTTGTCCAGCCATAGAAACTATGCTAGAACAGACAATTGGAGCTGGGTGTAATTCACCCGCTTGCCAGTTCCTTTTGAACTGTCCAACCCATGCCAGCATGGAAAATGGATGTTAAATGATGATGATGCAGCTATAATACAACCATGTACGTTTGTTAATCCTGGGAGACTTCTAAATGGCCTTGATTAAATACGAGAAGGTTTTAAATTATCCAAACATGTACATGTCTTCTGGCAGCATAGCTAATGGTCTCTCCAGTGATTATCTGGAACAGTTGTGATGAGATAAACAGATCAAAGGAATCAATATGTTTTAAATTAATCACCAAGATTGAGTGTCTTGTTCTTCCCCCACCCCAGAATGGATTCCTTATTGCTTCTATTATTCCGAGTTTTCACCATTAGAAACGAGTATTTTATTCAGTGAACCTTTAGTTGTGTTTTTCAGTTAATATAACCATTAAAAATAAACACTAACACCAGTAACTTCAAAACCAATCGCTAAATTGAAAATTTGTGTTCATTTTTAAACAAGATTTTTTATAAAAGTAGTGGGGAAGTTTCCAAAAATTAAAGGTTTGCAAGCAGAAAATTTATATGTTAAGAACATCAAACAGCATAAGCTAAGAATTCAACAAATGAAATCAAGTGTTATGTGTAGGGTGGTAACATAAGATCAAGCTGGTAAGAAAGGGATTAAGCTATTCTCTTTGGCCCTTTATTTCACCCCTAAGACTTGGTTATTTCACATATTAGTACAGTTAACTTTTTATAGTGTTTATAAAAGGTGTTGTGTGAAGGTAAATTTATTAAATAACGCTTCACCTTCTTCAAATCTCAAGGTATCACTTTTGACATGTTTCTTTGCTTTGCTAAAGAAACTTCGAAAGCTAATACTTAGTAATCCACTCTAGTTGTATGAAAGCAAAACTTGGTTACTGCCTTTATGAATTGCTGCTCATTTCTGTTATATCAGTTGTTATATTCATAATCAGGCCATTTAGCAACATATATAAAATAATATCCACATTTGTATGGCTGTGTGGTTAAGAAGGTTGCTTTCCAACTGTATGAGCTCAGGTTCAGCCCTACTGTATGGTAACTCACACACGTCTTCTACTATAGCTCCAGGCTGACCAAATCTTCATGAGTGGATTTGGTAGACAGACTGAAAGAAGCCTGTTATGTATATGTGCATGTACTCTGTCCTTATGGCATCATGTGATGGCAAATGTGCATCACAATCATGTAATGCTTTTTCCCAGTCTTTTCATAAAAAATGTGTCTGGTAATTGGGAAATATTATCTTGCTTGGAAACAAGTGACGATTGGTAACAGGAAGAGCATCCAACAGTAGGAAATCTGTTTAATGAATTATGTCTGATTCATAAAAGCATGGAAAGTGGGCATTAAATACTGATGCTCATGTACCCATTAAAATGTGACATCTTCATTTTTGAAGGCTTCATTGTTCATATTTAAGTGTTTATTTAGTCTATATTGTTACTTTGTTAATACCTAAAAAGATACTGTCTAAATTATAAAATCACTTGGGGTGGGGGTGGGGGTATTTACTTCTCCCCCCCACCCCCCACCCCCGCACAGTTCTGTGATAACAGCAATAGAAAGGTTCCTCCAAAGTTTGGAGGTTAATACCAGTTATGATTACACTGAGATTTAATTTGCCAAAAAGATAGTTCTGGTACTGTACTGTTTATTTCTTTTTAATTCCAGATAGTGACATTTAAGTTATAAACTTTGCTGTTAGTTCTCTCACATTTCAAGAATGAGAATGGTTTATAATTCCACCAGAAGCTTAGAAATTATTTTAGTAAATTGTGCCTTCATTTATCCGACTGTCCATACACACACAAAGATACATTCCTCATCAGCTCTTATAATGAAATCTATTTGATAGGTATTTGATTCAAATGGAATGAAAGCTACATTAGTTTTAGATCAGGATGTTATTTTTAATATAACTATGGCACAAATAGTTTAATTGAAACAAAAGTAATTGATCTCAACAGGTACAAGTAAAAATAACTAGACATGTAATATATATATATATCATCATTTAATGTCTGCCTTCCATTCTGGCATGGGTGGGACACACACACACACACACACATATATATATGTATATATATAATATGAAAAAACAAAAGGATTATCATGCACAAAGCTAAAACATTTGGTGTAATACTTTTAGATATTTTAAATATTTTTACATTACATTGTTTTCAAGAGAAAATGAGAGGTGTCGGTTTTTAAGCATTATACTAACCAAGGAAGACTGACATGTAGATACAGTAATGAAAATCAGATAAAGAGGTGAGTGTTGACGGATGTAGGTATTGGATTATAAGACAAGGAGCATTAACTGCATTAAACTAACACAAGATAGAAAGGTATGCAAGGTAAGTAGAAAGATTTAATAGTCTATATAAGATATGCAAAACATATATATATACATGTCTTTCTTTAAGACCTTTTGTCTTAATGTTCTTTTTAATGTTGTGTAAAGAAATAGCTCATCAACCATTCAAGTTGAGGTTTATATTTCTTAATAAATTATTTATCGGTGATTGAGTCTGAACATTTCACTTCCAAAATGCAACCGATTATCTCTGGATTATAACTGTATAGGAAAATAATGGTACAAACTACAGATAGTGAAAAATCATAAAAATTCCATTTAGTGGGCATATACTAACATGTACTGGAATGGAGCTGATAGATTTTTAAATATTTCCATTCAGGTGCAGGTGTGACTATGGTAAGAAGTTTGCTCCCAACCATGTAGTCTTAGATTTAGTCCCACCATGTGGCACCTTTTGCAAGTGACTTCCACTATAGCTTCAGGCTGACCAAACCCTTGTGAGTGGATTTGGTAGACAGAAACTGAAAGAAGCATGGCCCCCACTCCATATATATATACATATATAATTTCATCGTCATTTAATGCCCATTGTCAATGCTGGCATGGGTTGGACAGTTTAACCAGGGCCAGTCTGATTTGGCATGGTTTCTATGGCTGGATGCCCTTCCTAACACCAACCACTCTGAGGGTATAATGGGTGCTTTTTACATGCCACTGGCACAGGTGCCAGTTACGTGACACCAGCATCAGCCACAACTATGATTTCACTTGGCTTGATGGGTTTTCTCAAGCATCGTATATTGCCTTAGGTCTCGGTCACTAGTCATTGCCTTCCTGAGGCCCAACATCTGAAGATTATGCTTCACCACTTTGTCCCATGTCTTCCTACGTCTACCTCTACCACAGGCTCCCTTCACAGAGATCAGCATGTACCCCACCACCATCTGACAACCAGTGTTGGATTGTTTACATCCCTGTAACATAATTGTTTGGCAAAAAGAGAACAATCGATAGAATAAGTGCTAGACTTAAAAATAAATTTGGGGGTTGATTTGTTTGGCCAGGCCCTTCACAAACACTAAAATTCTACAAATAGCAAATTCGCTCTCAGAAAAAAACAGGTTAACAAAGATAATAGTTGATAAGTAATTTCTTTGCACAACATAATAATAATAAGGGACAGTAACAGACAAAAGGAATTTCAGATAGGTATACATGTATACTTATATGTGTGTCTTTGCATGTCATGTTGGCTATTAAATCTTTATTCATCTGCATACCTTTCTCTCTCACTTATGCTAGATTAACTCATTAAAATTTAATTTATGTCCTGTCTGGAACCAAAGTTCTCTACTAAGTGCTCCTTGTCTTATAATCTGATACCCCCACTCTTCATCCACCTACAACACTTTTCAGCTCTCTATCTGATTTTCACTACCAGTCTACCTGTCAGTATTCTTGAAAATCAACCCGAACGTAATGAAAAAGTATTTATTATATCTAAATAAAATACATCTGTCATTTTTTAATTTATCTAAAAAACACTGCATATTTTCATCTTTGTGTATATGTGTGTGTGTGTGTGTATGTATATATATATATATATATATATATATATATATATATATATATATTTATATGTATATATATATATATATATATTTATATGTATATATATATATATATATATATATATATATATATATATATATATTTATATGTATATATATATATATATATTTATATGTATATATATATATATATATTTATATGTATATATATATATATATATTTATATGTATATATATATATATATATTTATATGTATATATAATATATATATATTATATATATATATATATTTATATGTATATATATATTTATATGTATATATATTTATATGTATATATATATTTATATGTATATATATATATATATGTATATATATATTTATATGTATATATATATATATATATATATATATATTTATATGTATATATATATATATATTTATATATATTTATATGTATATATATATATATATTTATATGTATATATATATATATATATATATATATATATTTATATGTATATATATATATTTATATGTATATATATATGTATATATATATATATTTATAGTATATATATATATATATATATATATTTATATGTATATATATATATATTTATATTTATATATATATATATATATATATATATATATATATATTTATATATATATATATATATATATATATATATATATTTATATATATATATATATTTATATATATATATATATATATATATATATATATATATATATATATATATATATATATATATATATATATATATATATATATATATAT
>NC_142937.1:53584101-53604853 GCF_046866305.1 Octopus bimaculoides | reverse complement strand
ACTATCAGTCTATCTATCTTTCTCTCTATCTGCTTGTCTATCTATCAATCTGCTTATATATCTTCCATTGTCTCCAAAGCCTCACCCCAAAAAAACAAAAAAACAAAACAATGTTCTATTATAAACAAAACCCCCCAAAACACCTGTTTTATATAAATAAGCAAGATCTCTGTATTTTCACAGAATTATATTCGACAAGTTCGAAAGACGAACGAAAGCAAAAATATATGTATAAAATAAATGAAAGAAGTTATTCCAAAATTCTGACGACTTTTTTTTCAATATTTAATTCTTTACATCACACCTAACACTCTACACACACACACACACACACACACACACACACACACACACACACACATATATATATATATATATATGGATATATATAGATATACATATATGTGTGTATATAAGTGTGTGTGTGTGTGTGTGTGTGCGTGTGTGCGTATATATATATATATATATATATATATATATATATATATATATATATATATGATGGCTGTCCACTCGTGACCGAGGAAGACCATTGCCGACCTTCAGGAACATTGTGCGCTCTAGGACTAACTTATATTTTGCATTTGCGGCTCCGTTGGTGGCTAATGAGCCCTGCTCTTGACAAGCATACACGACTGCAAGCATTGCAGACCAAGCTTTCCCCATTCACTATACGAGCAGTGCGCTTTTGCGCAGCTCGCTTAAGTTCTTCATGCTGGATACGTGCTCTCTCAAAAGTGTCGATCCTCTCCTTAACCTGCTTCCTCCATCTGTGGCAATGACAGGCATTGTTCTCCCAGTCAGTGTCCTGCATATCACAGGCCTTTAATGAGGACTTGACACGGTCCTTAAATCGCAGCCTTGGTTTCTGCCAGAGTCTCCTTCCATTCACAAGTTCTCCATAGAGCATCTGCTTAGGAATCCTGCTATCCTTCATTCTAATAAGGTGTCCAGTCCAACGTAACCGGTGCTTGTGCACCATTGCCTCAATACTCAAGATATCAGCTGTCCTCAGGACCTGTGTGTCTGGAATTTTTGAGGTCCAGCCAACATTGATAATGTGTCAGAGACATCTCTGATGAAAGCGTTCAAGGACCCTTACCTGACGTTTGTACAGAGTCCATGTCTCACATGAGTAGAGCAGCAATGTCAGTACACATGCACGGTACACAGCAACTTTTGTTTGCCTTGCGATGCCATGCTGGGACCAGACACGAGACTGAAGAGACCAGAAGAAATTAGTTGCTCTCTGCAACCTGAAAGATATTTCCTCATCCAGGGAGCAAGAACGGCTGAGTGTGCTGCCCAGGTAGACAAACTTGTCTACTACCTTCAGAATTGTTCCTTCAACCAAGATAGCTGGTTCCGTATATGGATTTCCTGGTGCAGGCTGGAACATTACAACAGTCTTGTCCAGGCTAATGCTGAGTCCAAATGCCTTGCAAGAAGCAGAAATGCAATTCATGAGTATTTGCGTGTCATCCACTGTATGAGTGACTAAATATACATATTTAGATATCTCTAAATCTCTGTCCATTTGCAGGATCTTTAAGCTTCCAGACCATTCTCCTCCAAACTGGTCTACTTCTGGGCATCCATTTAGTCTCGATCCAGAAGTCGCTAACTACTAATCTGGGTACATTCTTCGCCTGGGAATGTTTTGGCATTTATAAGCAGTCCTCTTTCCCTTTTTGTGGCGAGGATGTAGTCAATTTGGTTTGTGTGTCTTCCGGAACGGTAGGTGACTAGGTGACAGGCAGGTTTCCTGAAGTTGGTATTGCAAACCATAAGATCATTTGCATCACAGAACTCCAGCAGTCTGGTTCCCGCCTCATTGCGGGAACCAAATCCATGGCCTCCATGTATGCCATGGAAGCCCCCTGCATGTTGTTCAGCAGGTCCATTGAAATCACCAGCCACAAAGAGAAGGTCCCTGTCATTCGTCAACGAGGTAGTCTGCAATAGGGTGTCATAAAATTGGTCTTTCTGCCCATCCGGTAGCCCCGGTTGAGGGGCATAGGTCGAGATAACGGTAGCTAACCTATGGTGAAGCACTAATCTAATCTTAAGTATTCTGTCACATACTCTGACTATCTCGATTACCTTATCAACCCATTTCTCCGCAAGAAGTATACCCACGCCCCCGACCCCGTCAGTGTTCCCTGCCCAGAAAATCTTGTACCTGTGTTCTTTGCCTGTGTGGAACCTAGCAGAACCTCCTCTCCACATTACTTCTTGGATGCAGCACAAATCTACACGCCTCCATTCAAGCATCTGCTTCAAACTTGCAATGAGACAGGTTGTATTATGTGTGCTTGGGCTTACCCTGAAGATGGAGAACCAAAACAAACGTTATCAACATTTCATGTTTTTATTTTTTTAAAAAGGTAAAAATGTGATGGAAAATTGCAGGAAAATAGGTGCTGTGTATGGAGTGGAAGTGATTTTCAAGATTTGAATTGGGAAATTTTTCAGTTCAAGATGCACTTCACTCTGGCTAATCAACAAAGATTAACAGTAACACCAACCCCTGTTATATGACCAGGTTGATTGCAGATATTCTCCAAATATCCAAATCAAGTGTTAAAAACTATCTACATCAACTTAGTGGCATCAATTGAATAAGGCTAATAGAAATCCCAATGGATTTCTATCTGGGATTTGTTGAAGAAACACTAAGAAAATGATTTTTTTTTTTAATAGAATGAGGACAAGAGATGAAAAATGGATCATCCAATCAGTGGGGAAGTGCTGTGAACCACTACAAACAACCTCCTCTAACAAACGCAAACTACAACGCCAGTTCTTAGAACCTGCAATTTGTCCCACTGCACCCACCTAGTAGAAATAACCCACCTAGTGGAAATAATACCGCCCTTAACCCACCTAGTGAAAATAATACCACCCTTAGTGACCCCCACCAAGACTAAATATTAACAGACTTAAGGCATCTTCCCACAATACTTCTCACATGATCACATATGCTAGCAGTGATACCCCCTCCCAATCCAATGCTGATACCAATTATACCTCTAGTTCTTCTTTACTGATAATGGACCATTGGAACTTGACCTCCCCAGTGGTAAATTCCAACTGCAGAGCGGGTAAGCAAACTTGCACTTGTCAGGTGTCTCAACTCTACAGGTGCTGTGTTATAACACTATGCTCCCAACAAGCAAGGGTCTATATTTGCAGCACTGTTGATTTCAAGTGTTGCTGCCAAGTACATATGAACTCTTTCTCCAATCCAAGTTCTAAATTATCAACCCCCTTAGCGACCTAAAATTCCAAAATGTTCCTTATACCCTATCCTGTGAGGCTCCCCTACATCATAAGTGAGGCTCCCCTACACAATGTGAAGATTGGTATTTGTAAATTGTGCTTAAGGGAATCATTAACCATCCTTTGCAGCCACAACCCTTCATTATTTAATAGATTCTCAGATGTAATACCCTCTTGTAAACACAGGTTCTACTCATCAATTGCTCATTTTATTAAATCTATGTAAACTCACAATTATAATTATCTCTAATTATAATTAACCTTGAGGTATGACAAGGTCAGCCTAGCAACTTACCCCCTCCACTAATACCACCCTCCCTACTAAATTATTCCTTCTCATGATTACCTTTACAAATTCCACTTACCACATTCCACCTCCCTCACAGCCTCCCCATCCTCACAAGTGGTACTCTTTCCTGGTTCTCTCATTTCTCCTCTTCAACCAAAAGTACTTAAAACTATCCTACTCAATTAGATACTAACCTTTCAGCCTCTCCCTCTCTCTCTCTATTCATCTCTCTCTATTCAATTTCACACTCCTTTGCATACCTCATTACTCCTGCTCCATTGCCAACCCACATTCATTATTGTATTAATCACTCTGTTCACCTCCCTCTGTCTTCTCTCATACCATTCTACATACCTTAGTAGTCTCCCTCAGTCACTGAATTAGACACTTTCCCTCCCTCAAATAATTACCATTCCTTTTCTCACTATCTCAACTTCCAATAATTCTATAGCTATTTTCCCTAAACTTTGTCACCTAGATACAAACCAAACACAACTGGCTACCTTTCAATTACTATCAATCCTACCTCTTCCATTCATCTTCCAACTCTCTACCTTTACTATTACCTCCTTTAATACCCTCATTATTAACCCCTTCTCTCTTCCTAAACTAGCTGTAGTGAAACCACCTCTCTCACGGTATATATATTAACAAATGCGAGCGTAGCAGAAAACAACTCTTTCCCTGTCATCACCTGACTGACTTTTATTTACGCGGCAATTGTCTCCACTCCATTTGCCACCAGGACGCAAACCGACCAACCGTAGCCACTAATAAGGTCACGTGAGAGAGCATTTTTCTGATGCTCTCTGGAGCCCCTATTTTCCTATAAATAGCCTAAATTATCCGCGGCAATTCATCGCGGCTCAGATCCTCACAGATCTGGTCGTTGACCACACACGCGTAACACAGCCAGCCAGTTTTCCAGCGACGACATCAACAGCATCGTTCAACTTCGTACTACCAGCATCGCCGCCAGCGTCAACATGACTTCTCCACGTACACAAGCAACCGCAGCTTCTCTTCTCAACCCTGTTTGTGTGATTTGTTCACCACGAAATTAACAGCCAAAATTCGATACCTGCAAGAGAACATCTGTATTCAAGAATCCGGCCCGGCATCGAAGCCCCAATATCACGACGAGTGACTTAGCTCTGCCTAACGCCTCAACCTCTTATATACAGACACTAACTACTGTGTACCCTAACTAAGAACTGGCATATTCTTATCCGTGTTACTGACTCTTATCTATACTCTGTAACTCTTACATACACATACATATATTTGTATACACACTCTTTTGTTTACATGACGGCCTGTCTTATATTTTGTTTTCTTATGTCGCATTCACACACACACAGACATACAGTTTAATGCTCCAATAAATCTTACCGGTTGCGTTCCTATCTTGTATCTTACTGGCAAACTTCTTAGTTCTCTATGTTATAGTATTATAACATATATACATTATATTTTGTGTCGACCGTGCGACGTGTTAAAAAAAGGAGCCTGTTTTTCATTCGTCACCATTTCTCCTTTGGTTCGCACGGTCGTTCTTACATAGCTCTCTTATCTCTGCTCACCATACCTTAACATCCCCCATAACACCATTGAGCCTCCTACTTCTCCCTGCTAATACAGCTTGCTCTCCACATTTAATCATTCTATCTTTGAACTTCTATGCATTAAGATCTGAAATGTAAGATCTTTTCTACCCTGATAATGGAGGCTCATCTTACTCAATGTTGATTGTTTCCATCAGGGTCATATATTGTGATGAACTACATCTACCAATATGATAATGGATGCCTGAGTCTCCATAAACGGCTATTGGACTTATAATACCTTTCTTCCACCCCTTTAATTTTCTCTGTTGTTTGTACTCTGTGTAAGATGGATCTATTAATATAAATATCTATGTATTTATACTTAAATATTCATTGTCTGAAAGTCTCCAGTTTTTGCTTTCTCTTGTTTTGCATGTATACATGTATACACATTTTGTATTTTACACTGAAACTATTATATTTCATATATCTAATTTGTTTATCCACATAATTGCCTATATATATATGTATGCTCATACATGGTGAACTGAACGAAATACGAATAGTGCAAGAATTACAGATGTGAAGTGTGTAAAGGAACAGGCATCAGAAAAGGGTGAATGCAAGACTAAGATGTTAAATTGCATAGACAGTAAGCAAGTAATTTAGCTGAAAGTAGTATCAGAAAACATTTCCATGCTCAATGCAGTGCTGATTTATTCATGAAGATTTGCAAAGCCCCAAGAATGAGGAAAAAAAGGTAAAAAAAGAACAATATGCAAGAAAAATTAGAATCATAGTTAAGAGTATAATTGTAAAAATCCTTTGGAAGAAGATCAGATGAGAATATATGAATGTATGAGGAGCCAGATAATTGCAGCTAAATATATGTCTGAGTGAGTGACTCATACATAATGATGTGTATTCAGTGAGTTAGTGTATAATCTACTAGTGGGTCAGGAGTTGCATATTCATGTGCATTTGTGTATTTGTATATGTGCATTTGTATTGAATACCAGCTGGTTGGTACTATGAACAACTTTGGCTTTTTCCAAGCTTAGGAACATAAGCAGCTGAAGTTGGCTGGTGTCTTCTAACCATAGTAATTTTATGTATACTGCTAGTAATGAACGTGTTTATAAGTGTCTATGTGTATGTTGTGCATGTTACAGTGTGTGTGATGTATATGTATTCAGGTGTATGTGTGTGAACAAAGAAGGAAAAACAAAAATGCAAAGACTGTAGCATTCTTTTCTTTTTTTATGTTATGCACTGTGCTGCCCAAAGTGTGATGGCCAGTGCACTCACCAACCTTATCACATTGTTGTCACTGGAGCAGATGTGGAAGTATCAGTTGAAGTATGTGCTGATGTTGTCACATCAAGCGGGGGAGTTGATGTTTTAGACTTGATGTGAGCCTTCTTTAGGCAGTTAATGCTGACTGAATCTTTTCTGCCATTGATATCCAGGACAAAATACTTTGACATTCTGTAGAGATCTTTGAAGAGCCCTGAATATGGTACCTGAAGTGGAGATCGAATAGTATAGTTCCACATAAAAACATGAGACTATTGTTGAATATCTGATGGATAATTGATGGTCACATTCTGAGAACGTGGAATAATAGATTGAAAACTTGACCTGTAGTCCTACAGGTCATGAATGTAGTTTGGTGTGTCTGGAGGATCCTTAAGAGCAGCAGGAGTGATCATTTGCCCAAGTAAAGTAAGTATTGTGCTATATTTCATTTTGGCCAGAGTTGTACCAATTTCTTCTTTAATAGTAGAATGAATTCTAAGAATAACGAAGAATAGGTAATTCAACTAGTTGCTGTTGTTGGAGTAAGCTCTAAGATTGGGCTTCAGTTGTCAGTAGAACTGTTCCACCATACTGTTGGCTGCAGGATGGTAAGAGGTTGTAGGAAGTCTTTTACAACCTAAGAGGCATGTCAATTCTGAGAAAAGATTAGATTTGAACTGACATCTATCTGTTGTAATGCAGGTGTACCAAAACATGTGATCTAATGTTGAAGTAGAGCATTAGCTATTGTTTCTGCTGTGCTATCTTGAAGAGGGATGGCTTCAGGCTATTGAGAAAAGTGATCCACACACGTCAAGAGGTGTGTGCAACTTTGAGGCTGTAGCAGTAGTCCGGCAATGTCAATATGTACATGCTGAAACCATGCATCGGGTGTTGAGAAAGTTCCCAGAGGTGATTTAATTTGGTGAACTTTCACCTTCTGACAAGAGATGCAACTCTTGGCCCAGTCCCTGACATTTTTGTTTATATCAACCCACATAAATTGTGCAGTGACCAGCTTCAGAGTGGAATTTTCTCCAGTATGTGATAGATTGTGCAGAGCAGAAAAAAACCTAAATGCCTATGCTTCTTTGGAATATAGAGAGGTCCATGAGCCATATAAATGTTGCATCAAACAACCAGGGGAAGAGAGCAGAGGAAGTTTGAAAGAAAGAGAAGAGGAAGCATTTCAAAGTTTGAATTCTTCATCATTTTCCGGGTCAGTGGCTAACTCTTGGATATTGGTAAAGCCACCAGTGTGTAATGCATCAATGTAGATGTGAGAAAGTGAGTTGGCAGTAGAGTTATCTGAGCCCTTAATGTGCCAAATATCTGTGGTGTATTGGGATATGAAATCAATGTGCCGAATTTCCCTTGGTGAGTGATGGTCAAGTTTGGAATGCAGAGGCTTGTGGTCAGTGTAGATAGAAAATATAAAACCCTCCAGCATGTGCTACAAGTGTTTTGCACTAATGTACACTACTAAAAATTCTTGGTCAAAAGTACTATATTTTCTCAGCCTGTTTAGTTGCTTGGAGAATGAAAGCAGTTGCCAGATTCCATTAACATTCTGTGGAAGAACGCCAACGTCTGGTGCATCAGCTAATAAAAAGAGTGGTGGATTAGTCTTCAGATAAACCAGCATGGTGGTGTTAGCTAAGGCCTTCATAATTTCATTAAAGGCCACAGACTCTGCATCATCAAAAGTGATAGGCTGGTTTTTTTCTTGTGCAATGTTAGAGCACATCTTTGAGGGGTTGCATAAGGTCTGCACAAAGAGGAATAAGGAAGCTTCAGTTGGCATTGATGATGTTGTACGTGGTTCAAAAGAGAAAGACATTTCATCTCGATGATGCTGGAAGTTGAGACTACAAAAGGTTCTTTTAATGTCAGGTCATGGGGTTGCCACTTGTTATGATAAAGATGATTGAAATCTGTTTGAGACTTATGATACGTATTTATTTTTATCATAAACAAAAAAAAAATGTCATTTCTACAAACAACAAACACCATGATAGTCCAAAGTCTATTGTTTTTGGACTAGGTATGATAGTAGTCACTGTTGTGAGTCTCTTGATGCTAGCTGATTCTTGTGTGTGTCTTGCTGTTGCCATCTGTCCATTGTTTTTGTGTTGTGACAGTGTTCTAGCTTTCGGCTGGTTCTGCTACAGTCTGCTGACTGCCATCTACAGTATCCTGTCTGATGTCTGCTATCCACCATCTGTCCATATTAGCTAAAATGTGTTGAGTATCAAGTACTGGTCTTGTTCAGAAAAAGCATGCCAAAGATGAAATTGATGTTAGATTCAGTTCTGCACAAAGTCTTGAATGATCAGACATTTTGATGATGTTGATGGTATTTTAGTGAATTGTAATCATATTCTTGATTTTATTTAACATTGGATATTGTGATCTGGGTTCAATTTCTAAGTTTCTGCAGTTGTTAAATATCCCTGCTCCATGTATATATATCTATATATATAAAAATGAGAATGTCTGTCTGTCTGTCTGTCTGTCTGTCTGTCTGTCTGTCTGTCTGTCTGTCTGTCTGTCTGTCTGTCTGTCTGTCTGTGTGAATCCCTAAAACTCGAGAACTACGCAACCAATTTCATTCAAATTTTACACATGCCTTACTTAGGGTTCCAGTTGTGTTTTAGTCAAAAAAAATTATTAACTTCTTGCAGAGTTCGAGCACACGGCAACATAATATCTCCTCCACTATTTAAGTATTACGTGTCAAAAGTGAAACAAAAACACTCATGTCAAATACTTTCACTTTAAAAATGAAACTATTCCACTAACTGAAACAATCACATTTCGATACTGTAGTGACAGATACTTTCACAGAGAGAGAAAGAGAGAAAGAGAGAGACAGAAAGAGAGAAAGAGAGAGACAGAAAGAGAGAGAGAGATATATATATATGTATACATATACATGTATATGTACACCATTTCGATACTGTAATGACAGATACTTTCAGAGAGAGAGAGAGAGAAGAGAGAGAAAGAGAGAGAGAGAGAAAGAGAGAGAGAGAGAACGAGAGACAGAGAGAGAGAGAAAGAGAGAAAGAGAGAGAGAAAGAGAGAGAGAGAGAAAGAGAGAGAGAGAGAGAGAGAAAGAGAGAAAGAGAGAGAGAAAGAGAGAGAGAGAGAGAGAGAGAGAAAGAGAGAGAGAGAGAGAGAAAGAGAGAGAGAGAGAGAGATGTATATGTATACATATGTGTAGATGTATATATATATAGATGTACATGTAATATGTACACATATATACATATATACATGCATACAGATATCTATACATATATACACCCATCACACACACATACACATGCACACAAACACACACATTAGTCATTTGTTTTCTTATCCAAAACTACGTCAAAAGTACTGAATGGATCTTTATGAAATTTGGAAATTATATTCTTTACATAACGGCCATAACTCCCATGAAAATTTATATATTTTTGATGTTGATGAAATTTTAACCCGAACATAACAGATGAGCATTATTTAGAAAATGATGTCACACGTTATCGAGGCTACCATTCTTTCTGGATGTGCAAAAGGGGATGACGTCTTTATTCCAAGAATTCCTCTTACTCCATCAGGAGCAGACATTCCTTTTACATTCAGAAGACTACAATTCCCCCTTCGTGTGACTTTTGCCATGTCCATAAACAAATATCAGGGTCAAACACTGCCTGTAGCTGGTCTTCTCTTGGAAGAGCCCTGCTTCTCACATGGACAACTGTATGTTGGCTGCTCAAGAGTGGGCAGCAACAAAAAACCTATTTGTATATGCTCCACAAGGGAAAACAAGGAACATAGTTTACAATGAGGTGTTATAATCACAACAGCAAGAAAGTATGTACATGCTCACCTTCTTTTACGAAACTTCATTGACTTTCATATATTTATATTGATATACATATATATACGTGTGTTTGGGTGCGTGTGTGTATATACATCTCTATATATAAAGATGATGCGTAGTCTAGACAGCGTTTTTAGATTTCATTATTCTCTTTAACCCGGGCAACGCCGGGTATTTCTGCTAGTATATATATAATCCTCATGGATCAAAACAGTTTGATTCAAATTCATTGGTACTCTTGAGTTTCAAGCACAAGGCAATTATATTGAGAGAGAGAGAGAGAGGCAAATAGCAGTGGTGTAGGTGGTGTGATATTGAAAAATATTTTTTTAATTGAACTGATTTTTTTCATAGTGGCCATCACATACACATAAGTGCAATTATTTATCATCTGCTTGCTTAAAAAATTGATATTTGTTTATAAGGATCAATTTAGTCTAAATTCTGGATTCACAAGAAACACGGTTGCATGCTGCCCAAGAAAGGATGTGCAGATACAGAGCATGGATCAGAGAGGAACAGCAAGAACGTTTAATAAAAAGAGGTAAAAGACAACACCAACAGACATGAAGAAATGAATGTAGACAAATATCAAGAATATTTTACGAATGCTAAATGATGAACGCTATAAAAAGGCATATCATCTTTTCTTTCTTAAATTATTCCTCTTAATTTTTTCCATTCTGTGGAATTTATACAGGTCCTACTAGTTATAATATTATTTTGCCTGTTCCTGTGTTTCTGTCTGTTTCATCTGTGTTACGCTCATGTCATCAAGAGAAGTCATATCTTGAATATAAAAAATATACATAGAGAGAGAGGAAGGGAAGAAAGGGGGGGGGACAAAGAAATAAATAAAACTGGAATTTCATCATACAATTTTCATAATAACTATGAAATTTCCATGGGTACTGCTTGTGTTTATGAATTTCTAAAGGTCAATAGTGCTGTGGGTAAAGTCACTTTAAATAATAATAGAAACTAGTTTGTGGACATTACCTTTCAAAAACTTACCATCTTACTTTTCAGTCTTTCAAAACAAATTATCTTTTAATATCATGTATTTCTGGACAATGATATCTTTGCTGGTAGTTTTAAAACTGACCAGTTCCCGATTTACTACATTTGCAATGGCAGCAGTAACAATGGAGTATCTCTGTGACCTCACTAGAGTAAATATCATAAAATAATTTCTCTTCTTTGGACAGAATTAGCAACAATTTCTCACCTGTGTGCATTTCTTTTAGTGCATGGATGCACACACACACACACACACACACACACACATGGATTCACACACACATACGTGCACACACACACGTGCACACACACACAGAGTAATTAGATTTTGTTCTTGAGGACGTGTAATTCACAAGTTTTATGTGAATAAATGCTCTGGATATACTCACTGTCTGTGTGTTGTCATCTGTTCATACCAAAGTCTGTAGTTCCACAGTTCTTCCATTCAAATATACACTTTTATTTTATGAAATAATATTTTATAATTTTGTTTTAAAATGGAAGAGTTCTTGTGGAACAGATTCCTTCAAATGCCAGGAAGATTAGTAATAGAGGTGGGTGTTCTGAAAGTATAGTAACTAGTGGAAGAATGAGTTGGAAGATGTTTAGAGAGCTATCACTTGGCAGGCAATCTTAGAGTGAAGCACGGGTTGTTTGATATTTGTGTATGAAAGGTAATGCTGTTTGGTAGTAAGATGTAGGCTCTAAATGTGGAATTGGTAAGAAATGAGGCAAGAATGCTTTGTCAAATGTGTAATGTTAATATGTATCAACAGATGAGTACAAATAAATTGAGAGTGTTGGGCTACTTAGATGAGTCTTAATTAATTGGTATGAAGTTTAGCTGCATGTTATCCCATAATAGTGGAGGCGCAATGGTCCAGTGGTTAGGGCAGCGGACTCGCGGTCATAGGATCGTAGTTTCGATTCCCAGACTGGCGTTGTGAGTGTTCATTGAGCGGAAACACCTAAAAGCTCCATGAGGCTCCGGCAGGGGATGGTGGCGAACCCTACTGTACTCTTTCACCACAACTTTCTCTCACTCTTTCTTCCTGCTTCTGTTGTGCTTGTAATTCAAAGGGCCAGCCTTGTCACACTGTGTCACGCTGGATATCCCCGAGAACTACGTTAAGGGTACACGTGTCTGTGGAATGCTCAGCCACTTGCACATTAATTTCCCGAGCAGGCTGTTTCGTTGATCGGATCAACTGGAACCCTCAACGTCGTAAGTGACAGAGTGCCAACAACAACATCCCATAATAAAACCAACTTTGAATGTTGTTTAATGTGCATTTATTTTCACAGGAGTAAAGCATTATATTTACATGATTACATGTTTGCTCACCAGTTAGTGTATAGTGGTGTGTTAGAAGCAAACGTAGTTCATAGTTACATTGATAATAGAAATGAATGGTTTCATGTGAAAGGTGGGAATGATACTTTATTCTTCATAGTTGAGTAGAAATAGAAAAAACTGGTCTGTTTAAAGAGCTTGTTGCCTATGCATACTATGTGTATCTCTGGTTTGTTTTAACTGAGAATTTGTGTGTGGTGGGAGGTGAGGATGTTGTGTTCATAATACATGCTTAAAGAAAAGAACTGTGGACAAAAAGATTCTTTTTAAACTCAGGTTGAGCAGGGACCAAGTATCACATGTTTGTTTATCTTTTCTGAAATTTCTAACCCCTACAGCACCCATGCATGTACTGCATGCATCAGATCCTTTGCCACCTCTGCTGTGCTTGTTGCTTGTATAACCCCTTTTTGCATGGGAACAATTGCAACATGACAGAACATTCTATAATATGAAGTGATATTTCTGCCGGCTAATTGGTTAGTATTCAGGGCACACCACCTGATCTAAATGTGATCGAATTCTAGTTACTAAAATAAGGTTTTGATTTTAGACTTCCCTACAAGAGAAAAGTTAGAATCAGATGTAGTGAGCAATGGAGAAGACTGATCAAGTAATGCATATGGAGAATCGGAGACCCCCTTCAGTCATGAATGACCATGGGATTGCACCTAGAAAGTTACCCTCTGAGACACAAGTCCGGGCAAGGTTGTTTAAGGAAAACCAGCAGTCGCCCATGCATACCAACCTCCCCTCTCCATGCCACCAATTTTATCCAAGGGAAAGGCAAGGGCCTATACAGCTTGGCACCAGTGACGTTGCAACTCATTTCTACAGCTGAGTGAACTGGAGCAACATGAAATAAAATGTCTTGCTCAAGAACACAACACACAGCCTGGTCCAGGAATCGAATTCACAACCTCACGGTCATAAGTTCGACGCTCTAACCACTGAGCCATGTGCCTTCACATATGGAGAATACGAGATGTATTAACAAGTACCAAATATTTGAAACAGATGAATATTGTGGAAGAGAGCGACTAAGGAAGATGTAGAACAAAGTAATAAAGAGGGATCTCAAGAAGGGAAATGACAAAAACACCACTATTAATGGTGATAGTCTGTGCTGGAGAAGACCTAATCAAGCTTTGCAAGCATAGCAAAGCAAATGTAGAAATAGTAGTAGTGATGGAGGCTGGAACATTCAATATCTCCATTCAGTTATCTCTCAGCTATTATAGCCATGTTACATCCCTATCTCCTGTTCTCCCATACATTTCATAACATTTTCATCTTTCATTGTGCCAAATGACCTGTGTAACAATAGATTTTACCACATTTATCCATATTTATCCCCTTTTAACATTATCCTTTATCATTCTATCTCTTCTTCACCACTTCACCTGTATATACCCTTCCTAATGCCAGCCTACCTAAATTTTAACATCATCTCCTTTCAGACAGTCACCTTGCACAGCAATACACTGGTCCCAGCATTTCTGCCACTTTTGGAATCTTGCCTGGAAGTCATTTTCTGTAAGCACGTCGAGGACCACCTGTAATTCTTGACAACGATGTTAAAATGGCAACCTTCAAGCTGCATTTTCATCTTGGGGAAGAGATGGAAATCTGCAGGTGCTAAAGCTAGCAATAGGGTGGGTGCAGAAGTGAAACCATGTTGTTTTTGGTGAGAAACTCATGGTGAGGAGAGCTCAGTCACAGGGGGCATTGTTGTCATGAAGAATCCAATTCTTTGCGCTCCACAGATCTGGTCCCTTTCACTTAATGATGATCTTCATGCACAAGCTGATGAATTTTCCCCACATTCCCAGGTGTGATGATTGTAACAGGTCTTCTAACTTGCTCATCATCTTCCAAGGACGTTCTTCCAATTTTGAAATGCCTGTGTCATTCAAAACATTGCATATGACCCATTGTCTCATCACTGTAAGCTCACCAAGGTATGCTTAATGTCTCTGTACCAGACTTTCAAAGTTTAACACAAAATTTCACATTGGCTCTTTGTTCCGACTCCCTGTTCATGACAAAATTTGCAGACTACAGCATACATATGATCACAAAAACACTAATTTCATGACTTGTAAAGTAAAAACAGTGATGTTATTTAGTACACTGCCTAAGAAGGTCACTGCCAGCTCCCATTGCACATGCAACCATGTGCTGCCATCTGTTGGCATGCTACAGGAGTAGTCTGAGAACTTTTTGATACCAATTTGTAAGCTACATCCGAAAAGGTGGGATGATCATGGTTAGAATACTTTTGATTGCAGAGAGTCTTGCTAATCTGGGATTAAGCAACATTTCTTTGATACACAATTCATTGCTATAGTGTGTGTTTTGTGGAAACAGTAAAGTGTTTGTTGACAACAGTAGTAATATTACTTATAAATTTTCCTTTTCCAACTGTCATCATCTAACTATTGTTAGGTCTATTTATACCACTAATTATATCTTCCAAAATACCAGGCCATAACTGGGATAAATGCTATATAGACAGTAGGTGAAACATAGTCATCCAATCAAAATCAGATATATTTAAGTTGCTTTAAACAATTACTCAAAAGTCATTTCGATGCATATATCTGGTTTTGAAAGTAAGCTCTTCATTTCTCTTCCTATAAAAACTGTAGAATGTCACAGACGGTAGTTTACCAGACTAAATTCTTTACTGTTATTAGTTTTGTTCATCTATATTCTAAGTTCCAATCTTAGTTGATGTCAATTTTTGGGGCATACCAATGTCTTATACACAGTTTCCATTTACCAAATTCCTCTCAAACTCTACATTTATCAACCTGGGGCCAAAACAAATGACAAAGGAATGGAACCTCAAACCAAAGGATTACAAAACAAGGCATTGAAATGTACTGGAATGTTTACAAGTTGACTCTGTCTCAACATCTAAAATTTGTGCTTCTTTGCCAAAGGTTATAAAATCATAAAAAATTTCTTCAAGGTTGAAACAATAAATTTGACTTAAAATAATTAGTTTTCACCCAAAGAAAGTAAATAGCTTTACTGCTTAACTGTTCAGGATTGATAAAATAAGTTCCAGCCGTACAATGTGGTTTAATGAACTTCACAATGTCTTTCCATACAAAAATTCATTTTGAGCATAAACAAACAACAGCCAACTGTTCCTTGCAAGTATGGTTTGGTAGTGTAACATGTTTTATTTAAGGTGTCTATGTAGTCATGGGCAGATATGAACATTTTGTTAGTCTTCCCTTGATCCAATGGGCCATGCAGTAGGTGACAGCTGGAGGGAGGAGAGACGGTTGTACCAGTATACTTAGCTGTAAACGAAGTACCTTACTCAAGGACACAATGCATTAATTGGACCTGGAATTGAACTCATAAGGTTAAAGTCATGACCTGAACATCCTAAGCATGAGGCTACATGCCTTCACATCTGAAGCCAAAGAAATAGTTATCTTTTATTAGTTAGTGCAGTATTTTGGTCAACACAAATTGTGACCCAATTTCTACTTCAACTTTTAAATATTTTTGTATATTTCAAGGAAGATCACAACTTATTACATTATCTCCATTATTGTAGATCAACTCTTTATTGCCTGAGCATCAGTCACATAAGCATAAAGAACCTGAAGGGTCTCCAACCAAGACCTAAGGACTTAGTTGCTCCATAGGGAGCTGAGTCACTAGGGTCTTGTATTTCCATCAAAAGGGGTCAAAGGGTCAATACTTTATATCTTGTATACAAAGATAAAATATCTTACCCATTGTTGAGATAACTTGCTTATTAGTAGGTACTACAGGTTGATGTGTGTGTGTGTGTGTGTGTGTGTGTGTGTGTGTGTGTGCGCGCGCACGCGCATGGGCACGGGAACCATAAAAACTTTAAAGACTTGGGAAATTGATTCTCTCAAATGCCCTTGGTGTTCATTGGAGGTAGTAGATAATCTCTACTACCTGGGGGACCAGATTAACAATGGGGGAGGATGCACAGAGAGTATGATAGCTAGAATAAGAATAGGAAGGACGAAATTCAGAAAGCTGTTACTTCTGTTGGCTGTGAAGGTTTTCTCTCTCCAAGTAAAGGGAAGATTGTATGATACATGTATACCAATGGCAAATCTACATGGTAGTGAAACGTGGGCCTGAATGCAGAGGACATAAGTGGATGGAGCATGTGGAAGTGGCGGACCCAGGAAGATATGGGATGAAGTGCTGAAGAACAACCTCAGGATGCTGAACTTTTCAGGTGAGAATACAAAGGACCAAGATGTCTGGCACCTTGCTGTACTCCACAGTAGAAGTGTTAAGACTGATCATTCTGATGGTGTAAAGCATTCATGGTGGTGCCACTTAAAAGCACCTGTGCAGTGTCATGTAAAAGCACCTGTGTGGTGCCATGTAAAAGCACTCATGCAATGTCACCCAGCACATTGTGTAAAGTGGTTGATGTTAGGAGGGGTATCCAGCTGTGGAAGCCATACCAGGTCAGACTGGAGTTTTGTACAACTCCCCAGCTTACCAGCTCTGGTCAAACCAACCCACTCATGCCAGCACAGATGACGGATGTTAGATGATGATGATGATGATGATAATGATGATGATGATGATGATACTTATATATATATATCACTTTTAAGTTGTCTCTACAGAGTTTCTAAAGTAATTGGAGCAGGCACTGAAGGTTATGTTTCGTATCTAAATGCATCTATGTAAACATGCAACTGAGGATGGAAAAGTGGGTAACAGGTGTTCTTGCTCCTTTTTCAGCACCATATCCAACCCGTCAACCACTCACAAACACATTGCTTCAATAGCCACTAAGTTTAGGAGTGTAACTCAATTGGATACACCAATTTACATATTAAACATATCTCAGGCAACCAGTACATATATATCAATAGTTAGTAGGGACACCATATTTCATTTTGAAACCACAATGTACTAACATGTATATTAAAGGTTTATAAGTTGATACTCTGTCCTACTTTTTGTGAGATGTAATCATATTTAAGCTGTCTCAATGTGTTTGTGGATGATTACAGGTTGGATGTGGTGTTGAGGAGGGAGCAGTGGCTCCTGAAGTGTGGCATATACAGCCGTTACCTGTTTTTTTTTTATCTTCTAATGTATTGTTTGTTTAGATGTATTCATATACAAAACAGTAACTTTCAGTGCTGGTTCTAAATTCTATTAGTATTTGTAAAGATAACTTAAAAGTGATTGAATCACATTGCTAACGCAAGATGTAGGACACAGTATTGACATATAAACCTTTAATATACTTGGCATTTTCCCACTGACTAGGTAACCAAATATCTCCTTTACATCAGCAGGCTTGTTTCTGGCCTTTTTCTTATACCTCTCTCTCTCTCTCTCTCTCTCACTGGGTAACCATATACCTTCTCTATAGCAAGACACCTATTGCTGCCTCTCTATTTCACTGTCACACTCTAAACTTTCATCATCCGATACTGGATCACCTCATCTAATGCCCCCTCTGTTGTGGCAAGACACCTGCTTCTGTCTCTCTGGCTCTTTGTCACACCCTAACCTTTCATCCTCTGACACAAGTTCCACTCCTGAAATGTCCCTGCTCCTCTCATAATTCCTTGTCTTGTGAGTTACTTGGTTACCCTGCCAGTGCTGGTGCCATGTTAAAAGCACCCAGTCCACACTGTAAGGTGGTTGATGTTTGGAAAGGCACCTAGCAGTAAAAATCATGCCAAAATTAACTTCACCTGTGCTAGTGCCACGTAAAAAGCATTGTGTCTACTCCGTGGAGTGGTTGGTGTTAGGAAGGGCATCCACTAAGTTTCAGAGACATAAACTACCTCATTATTGTCTATTATATAAAATAGACCACTGGATGGGTGTGTATTCACTTTTCACGCAAAAACGGCTGTGTGAATTGGTTCCGTACTTGGGGTACATGAATAATTTGACCTCAGATACATAATAGGGTGTTCATTTATTTTTTTAATTAAAACTAAATAAACTCAGTAATATTGCTTTATATATATGATCCACTTCTTTAAAAGGTTTTTCAATGTCAACTTCTGGTATTGACGTAGCAACAGGATTTTCAATGTTTACTTCCAGTATTGATGTAGCAACTACCACAACCTAGACATGCACATTTATGAGGTCTGATCAATAAGTATCTGGACTGTTGCCATTATAATGAAGCAAAAGCATGTAGAGTGAAGCTGCTTGGTAAAAATTGACCTTGAACTCTGCTGTGCATGCACACTAAATTTTAACATTCTAGCTCACTTCTACTGTTTACAGCAGTGCTTGGAATGAACTTGTGTAGTGTGTGATTGTCATATTAACAATGACAGAGAAAGTTGTGATGGTGATACCTGCTCAGAGGCCTATGCAAAGTTTCAAAAAGTGTATGGAGAGGAGTGTATGAACTGCATACAAATGTGCAAGTGGTTCAGACATTTCCAAGATGGCTGAAAAAATGTTGATATTGACAAACATTCTGGGAGACCTGCAACCAGCAGAACTGAGCAAAACATCACAGATGTGGGTGCAGCTGTGAGGGGAAATTGTCACATCACCATCTGTGAGTTATCAGAGGATCTGCAGATTAGTTACAGTTCAGTTCAGTCCATTATCACTGAAAATTTGGGTATGAGATGTGTGTCTGCTAAGTCTGTGCCAAAACTGCTTTCAGCTGACCAAAAAGACACTTGGGTTTCAGTTGCACAAGATCTTGATTGTGTCAAGAAGAATTAAAAACTTTTTGGAAAATTTGCACAGGCCTCTAAGCAGGTATTGCCAAGTTTTTGGCAAAATTTGATGCATATTCTCTGCTCAACTTTCTCTGTCATGGTCAATGAGATGATCACATGCTACACACCTTCCTTCCAAGCACTGCTGTAAACAGTGGAAGTGAGCTAGAATGTTAAAACTTAGTGCGCATGCACAGCAGAGTTCAAAGTCAATCTGTGCCAAGCAGCTTAACTCTACATGCTTTAGTGTCGTTGCTATAGCAACAGTCTGGATACATATTGATCAGACCACATATGTATAACTGCTTCTATTTCCTTTCGGAACCTGTGTTCTTGAATATTAAAAGTAAGTATTACACTACAAACAAACAGTACTGCGTTCAGGCTATGAGTTTATAACCCGAGTGAAACTGGGTCCTTCTGCTTGTAATATATATACATACATACATACACACACACACACACACATATATATATATATATATATATATATATATATACTAGCAGAAATACCCGGCTTTGCCCGGGTTAAAGAGAATAATGAAATCTAAAAACACCGTCTAGACTACGCAACCCTCAACTGTTAGTAGCTACGATACCATATTTCTACATTAATAACTCTCCAATCCATGCCAGCATGGAACATAGACATTAAGTGGAATGCCAGTCTCTCATCTTGGAGGGCCTTGAAATCAATGTTACCAACTGGGGACTATGTGTGTCGTAGTGATAATAAAAAGACCCAAAGGAGGTCTGCAACGAAATAATTTTACTCAGCACTTTGCAAGTGAATCAGTGGAGGCAAAGATGCGTCTCATTTACTTGACAATTTATGCACCACATTGCAGAAATCACAATGTAAGTATATCTGAAAGGGTAGTCTTACACTGTTGTACCGTTGAATTACAAATAATGCTCATCTGTTATGTTCGGGTTAAAATTTCATCAACGTCAAAAATATATGAATTTTCATGGGAGTTATGGCCGTTATACATAGAATATAATTTCCAAATTTCATAAAGATCCGTTCAGTACTTTTGACGTAGTTTTGGATAAGAAAACAAATGACTAATGTGTGTGTTTGTGTGCATGTGTTTGTGTGTGATGGGTGTATATATGTATAGATATCTGTATGCATGTATATATATGTATATATGTGTACATATTACATGTACATCTATATATATATACATCTACACAAGTGTATACATATACATGTATGCATATAGATCTATATCTATATATATATCTATCTATGCATATACGTGTACATATACATGTATATGTATACATATACATCTCTTTCTCTCTCTCTTTCTCTCTTTCTCTCTCTCTTTCTCTCTTTCT
>NC_142937.1:53296601-53369101 GCF_046866305.1 Octopus bimaculoides | reverse complement strand
CATAGTTTTCAGCTCTATGATTTCCAAGAAAGTTCTGTACAACTAATACAAATGAATCCCATGCCGTCAGCTCAACTGGATTCAGTTTACCTCTGAATTTGCTATCACATATCAGTTCTCTGATCTCGGGTCCAGTGAATATGCCTGCTTTCAGTTTTGCGCCACTTTCCTCTGCACCAAATTTTAATTTTAGGTACTGGAAGCCAGAACTTTTACAAAGTTTTTCACGAGGCCGAGTTTGATGTGAAGGAGTGGAAGAAAGATCTTTTGCGGGTCTACCAGTGGCTTATGCTGCACATCGTACCTACCAACTATGCGCTCATCTCTTTTAGGCCAGTCTTTTACAGTGTAATGATTGCTGTTGCCGTGGCTGTTCCAAATACACAAGAAGCACATATATTTGGTATATCCCAGCTGCAATCCTAAATCACCACAAATATTCCGCCTTTGAACTGAGTAATTAACTCCTTTCAGAATGAGTTCCATCGATTCATAAGTTTCTTCCATACCGACAACATGACCCACAGGAATGGAAAGTTTTTCATTACCATTATGTAACAATACAGCTTTGAGGCTAACCTTACTCAAGTTTATAAACAATCTCCATTCGTTAGCCACGTGCACGTGTCCTAGTTTTTACATGAGTGTATTAGCGTCAGTACAGAAACAAACATGCTTGAAAAAGGCAGGTAAGCCTTTATGGCGAGAACGGAAAATGGAAATTTTCGTACCTTGCTGTAGGAGATTCCGTTGTTGTAGTTTGAATTCCAAAATTTCTGCCCTTTCCTTTGACGATGGTAGGTCTCTTGCTAAATCGTTCAAATCTTCTTGATTAAACTAGCCTGGCTCATTTTTCATAGAATCAATAACGTATTCTTCGATAGGAGAGTCAGGAGGTTCATCGTGCGACGTGTCAAGATTTTCAAGTGAAGCATATGAGAGGGAAATCACATGGGATCGGTTTTAAAGCCGACTTACAATCTGCATACACAATTTTTGCTTTGGTCTTCTTTGAGAAACCACTAATATTAGTCATGCAAAAGTAACAATCAGAGACATGATTGGTTGGCTCACGCCATACCATTGGTACAGCAAAAGGCATTCTCTTCTGTTTTCCATTGAGCCACTGTGTAAGCCACAAGTAACACACAGTGTAGCATATATGAAGTGTCCGCCTCTTGTCTTGGTCACCCGAATTAATATTTATAGGCAATTTTTAATTTGGTGGCAACGTTCTTCCGCTGGTCACGCGGAGCAAATTTTCCACAGACACAACAAAAGTTGTCCGGGTGATTCATACAGTCTCTCCTAACACATGATCTAACACAACGAACACAGTTAAACCAGTAATCACGCAGAGCGAGAGATACACATACCACACGTATGTGTGGTGTGTGTATCTCAAATGACATTATGTAGCGCAAACGACATATGTGTAGCGCAAACGACATTGAGAGTTACCAAGAACAAACTGACGTATTTGGCATTGCACACAATATGTCAACACCATCTATTGCTAAACTAAATAATGAACTTTCTCATCGTTTGTTTTATTGCTGTTATTTCTCTAATTTTGACCGCTTTCATTTTATGAAATTTTATAATACGGCCTATGTCTAGCCGAAAGTATAGTTATAATCTTGCGCATGCGCATAACTCAAAATCCCGACGTGCTAGAACAATTCTGAGTGCGGATTCGGAATCAGTATCCTCGATTTAGTCTAAAAGATGCTTTTACCCCAGTAGCAAAATCTTTGCTGTCCAGTGTAATTTGTCTTTGTGTCACCATAAAGATAAAGTTATTGATCAGCACTGCATTATGGCTTCCAGGATAATTGCATAGTAAGTATCACAATTTTTTCAAAAACTATAACGGATTGTCTTAGAAAGTAATTACCCAAAATGTAAATAGAAACGTACAACATTCCTCCCCGCTACATACATACATACATACATACATACATATATACATATATAGAGAAAGTGAAACAAGAAACAAACACGGAGAGCAGCTAGGTCAAAATCACTCTAAAGACGGATACATAGTCGTATGCACTGGCACTTACGTGCATATACGATTATACATGCGTATGTGGGAGTGTACTCATGTCCTCATACATGCATATATACAAACTAGATGGAGAATGTTTAAGCGTATGTACAGTAATGCTCATATATAAAAGCATTATAAACTAATGTATCCGTCTTCCGTGTATCTGCCTCACTTTCTCGATAAATTATGTTGTTCTTCCTCAAAATATCACTTGTTTTTCCATGATAGTCCGTGGACTGGTCATTTTCTCTTTCTACCTTATCTGTTTATGTGCTTAAAGTTTACCTGATGATGGAGGGTTTTTGATATGATGTAATCCAAGAATGCGCCAATAAAATGCGGCCGAAACAGGTGTTGTGAATTTTGAGCCCCACTTGTGTTCTTCGTTGTACATACGCCACACCTGGAACCAACCTTGCATTGGATCTCCCGTTTATGTTGGATTTGGTACCTATGTATATATGTACGTACACACACACACACACACACACACACACACACACACACACACACACACACACACACACACACACACACACACACACACACACACACACACACACACGACACATTAATGGTAGTTCGGTTCTAAATGTTTTAGCTGATTGTTACCTTTAGAAAATAAGATTTTAATATAGCAATTAGCTCAAATTAAAAAAAATCTCCTTACATTCCTTGAACAAGGCATAATCAACTACTTGAAGACAATCTGGAGAGCTTGAACGTGGCCGCTACCAAAACCTTTTGCTTTCGATCACTTAGTCAACCAAGGTCTTTGGAATGAAATGATGTAGTCCATCATAGTAGCACTACTGTGAAGACTTACAATGCTGGGTTCAGATCATTATGAAGAGAAAGCTATATCTTTTGTGTTAGTCTCCTATCAAGGGGTAATATATATTTCGCACCATTTAACATCACGGAAATCGGGATTAAGTGCCGGATCAGAGAAGTATTACTTCAGATTCCTGAAAGCCATTATTGTTATTATTATTATTATTTTACTTCTCAGAGCTCTCGGTCTCACTTACTCTGGTTGATCCTGTGAGAGCTGACAGCAACCTGTTGTCAGAGGCCTCACAGTCTCTCCTTCCGAAATTATAAGCTTTTGTAACTGGATGTTAACTTATCGTGGAAGACACTCAACACTCAAAATTCTAGCTGTCCCCAATACAGTGTTTTTTTGGGGGGTTTGCTCTGTCCTCATGTTAATTCCATATTATTATTATTATTATTATTATTATTATTATTATTATTATTATTATTATTATTATTATTATTATTATCAAGGCGGCGACCTGGCAAAATCATTACGTTCTGAGTTCAAAGCCCTCAGTCAATCGGACAGTACGATCGGTGGGAATTGTATCTTGCCTTTCGATTAAATAAGTACCAGTTACGTACTGGGGTCGATGTAACCGACTTAATCCCTTCCCCCAAATTCGAGGCTTTGGGCTTCTAGTGGAAAGGATTATTTTTATTATTGTTCGTCTCTCGACACGTGTTGCACATCGCTCCGTAAGTTTTGTTATTAATATTGTTACAATTGTCAAACAGTGTACATTTGTTATCGTTACTTCGGTAAACTAGTCAGGGAAGCTGGTTAGTTCGTCTCCATCTGTAGCCCTTAGGGGCTATTTTTACTATATGTTTGGGCTAAGACATCCCTCATTTTTTTGTTTTAGAAAGATGGTGAACGAGAATTGTCCGTCCACTGAAAGAGAACAGCCAAGGCGTAATAGACATGGCTGTAGTAGTAGTAGTAGTAGTAGTAGTAGTAGTAGTAGTAGTAGTAGTAGTAGTAGTAGCAGCAGCAGTAGCAGCAGCAGTAACACCGACAACAACAACAGTAGTAACAACAACAAGAGCATGTGAAGCCTATGAAAGCAATTTTCCTTTGCTTTTAGTATTCCCTTCACTATCACAGTAACAAAAGAATTCAATGACAACAAAAAGCAACAACACAACCGAAAGCACTACCACTTCACCACCACTGCCGGTGGTAGCAGCAGGTTCACCACCACCACCATTAACGAAAAAGACAACTCAGAAAAGAAATCATGCAAATCCACTCGAAACGGGTTCGACTTCACGCGAGCGATCAGAGAAGTAAGTGAAGACATTTTTATTGTATGTTGGAGAAACGTGGAAGAAATGTGGTACAAAACATTCCAGAACTGTCCAGCAAAAAATCAATTTGCAAACAGTTCTATATAATACAAATGGAGCCAAAAGTAGGAAAGAGGAGCAGGCAACACAACAGCAAATAGAAAATGCTTAAAAATAGGTTGGGAAAGCAAAACTTACAGAACCAGGGGGAAGAAATATGAGACTGTCAAAGTGAGTTTCGCTTCAGAGGAGGAAGACAAAATCCACTCGACAGCTACTTTAACGTGTGACTAACTAGTCCTCATCCCCATCTACCTTGGTCGAAGAGTATTCACGGTTAGATACTCAACATTCAACCAGAGATAGACATCTGTTCGTTGGTGGCTGCAATTTTCTTCGACATAGAAAAGAAATCCACGAGCAGAACTGGACAGAACAAGGAATGCAGCTACTATTGCAGGCAGACCAGAAGGCTACTGGATAGCACAAAGCTTCATGTGGCTGTTGAAGGCAGAAAACCAAGATGTCATCTGTGCGGGGACATAAATCATCTCATAGCCTTGTACCTATAACAAAAGAGAGAAGTGAGTAACCCAGTTTTGCTGACACCACCAATACATGTCCCGCAATGGGGGGGGGGGGTGACAGGACTACCCTAATTGGCAAAAGGTTGGGAGATCAAACAAAAGAAAAAGAAACCAACCAAAACCGACATCAACACAAAAAACTCAAATGCCTCCCACAACAGCAGTTATATAAGTACCATCAACAACATCATCCTGTTCACTACTATCACCACCACCACTATCACAGACACCACCATCACAAGTACAACCCAATTCACACACACAACTTTCAGATTGCACATCTCAGCACCAGCAAAAGTCAAACATTGTGAACTACACAGCAATAGATACCAACAGTAAAAAACTAATGGATCACATATATAACCATACAGACATCACACACGCCAGCTTTATCACACCACCAAACAATATACTCACACATATGAGTCATACAAACATCACAACACTCATACAACACCATCAAAACAAAGGAATGAGTAGAGGGTTTCCAGAGAGACGTAAATAGACGAACATGTAAAGACTTGCTCGTGAAAACATCCACACATAACAATGGGGACGGAACATCCATCCTTTCCTCGCCAACTAAATCACAGTAAGTATCTTTTCCGCTTCTATATTTTGGTCTAACATGACCCTGCTCAGAGTAGGCTGTATAAACGCACGTGGCCTGGGGGTCGCCTCGGACAGAAGGACATCTGCTCAACGACCTCAGGTCACTAAGTATCGATGTAGTGGCAATCAGTGAAACCAGACTCTTCGACCGACTAGTTATCATGCCAATTTTCGGTGGATACGAAATATATTTATCGTCATGTCAACCGGGAATGAGTGGTGGAACGGCGGCGTTGATCCGGAGAGGCCTGAGTCTTAAGATAAGGACTATCTTCCTGGACCTAGAAGGTAAGTTGGTGGTCTTGGATATGAACAGTAGTGACGGGGGTGTCTTCAGACTGGTGGCTGTTTATGTTTTGACAGGAGGAGGACAACCGGATTTCTTCAGATGTCTGGAAGATTTCCTTGGAACGTCCCAACCTTTAGTGTTAGGGGCGACTGGAACGTTTGGACTGTGTGGGGTTAGCGGATGGAAGAGGGGGAAGAAAATGCTTCGCAAACCTGCTCAGACATTTCCAACTATCTGACAGGTATCGACTGGATTTCCCGGATGTGCCAATGTGGACATGAACGAATCACACGGGTCATCTAGGTCGTATCTAGACAGGATATTCTGTAGGCCAGTAGATAAAGATAATATAAGTTGTCCACTTTTCAAACTGGTCTGCTACACAGACAAATTTGTGATTTGTACGGTCGACATAGATAGGTTTAGAAGGTAAGGACCTAGTTACTGGAAACTGAACGCATCACTCCCGGCGTGCCAAGCTTACAGGGACTGGATTAAAGAATTAGTTAAGAGGGCGTTGACGGGGGCAATCGTCAACAACAAATGGTGGTTTGCCCCGAAAAGAGCAATTAGAATAGAATCAGTTAAGTTTAGTAAGGCATTAGCGGTAGAAAGAAATAGAATAGAGGGAGATTTTCTAAGGGGCGCTTAGGAAAGGCATTGCATGAAATTGCACGAAATTGTCTCTGGACTAATTCTTCAATGCTAAACACGAAGACTGCATTGTCAGAGCTAAGGTGCGTGCTCTAAAACAAGAGGAAACAAAAGCCGCTCGATGAGCCCGAGTGGCAGAGGCGCAACGCAGCAATAAATCCACAATTCGATCTTTGGTGAACTAAAATGGGCGCATGGTACTCGAACCCAAGCAGATGTGTGCAGTATTTCAGTAGCACTTCGCCCAATTGTTTGGGACGAATGGCAGACCGGAACGCAGGATGGACTTGAGTGCCTACCTCGACGGCATGCCATGACTCTCGGAAAGTGGGGGCGGAGTGTTGTGAAATGCTGATAACAGCCGCGGAAATATGGGATGCGATGACGAGTTGCACGAAGGTGAAGTTGCCTGATATAGATGGTCTGTCCTATGATCTTTACTTCTATATGCCAGACTTGTTTGGCGGCCTTTTGGCAGATATCTACCGCAAGTGGCAGCAGGACGGGAGAAATCCCAATTCCGTGAGTCGATGAGCGGTTACACTGCTAAAAAAAGGACCCAAACAAGGGGGATTAAATAGAAAATTTTAGGCGCAAAATACTGCTGAACGCAGACTTCAAAATTTTGGCCGAGCTGTTAACAAAGAGGTTGGCGCTGGCCATGCGCAGATCCATCTACGACAACCTCCACCTCATGCGTTACATCATAGACAGGATGGGTAGGAAAGCTGGCATGAGTGGGGCCCTGATCAATCTGGGTTAATCTAAACAGTTTGGCACCTGGAGAGACAGGATCATACCGTCCAATAACGTCGTGGGACGCTGGACGGAGGGACCACTTAAATTGTTCGGGGTCTAGTTTGGTCCCGATCTCCAGGCGGAGAAAAACTGGGACGAGGTTGCAATATCACTCAGAAATGGGCCGAGAGAAAGCTATCCTTGAAAAGTCGGGCAGAGGTAGCGAATGCATCTATCACCTCCGTCATATATTATCACCTGATCGTCGTGCTTTGCCCCAGTTTACATCTGACCAAACTGGAGCGTGTACTATTCCGCTTTCTGTGGAAGGGATACGTTCCATTTATCAGGCACTCCATTTACTGTCAACACCCGCTGAATGGAGGGTTGGGCATGCCATGGTTGCTGATCTGCAGACAAGCGCTGAGGCTGTGACATCTCCAGTGCTTCCTAGACGGTGAGCAAGTGTGGTCGTCGTTTGTCAGACACAATTTCCCACAGCTCGTCTCAAGCAATAGAAAGTGGCTTGAAACATTCAGATGTCGAAGAATAATAGTGGTGATGACGATGGTGACGAACGTTACCTTATCTCAGTTTATGAGATGCAGGAGTTACCGAAAAAACTCTAGTTGTAACAGCGAAAATGAAGCTGGACCATTAAAGGAACGCCTCTCGCTCGGCAGTGGTTCAGTAAAGATGTAGACTGACCATAGCTGTTATCCTAATACAGCATCAGTAGATAATAGAGCAAGGAGGAGGAAGTGGACCATCGAAGGAAACAAGATAGTGATGCAATGCTACTTAGAAAGTGAACCTAAAAGAAGGGACTATAGAAAACCGATGTTGACACTTTAGGTAGAGAAGGGTATGTTTAAAGTGACTGAGCTGATATTAGTTGATCAAGCTACTACTATTAAGAAAAGAAAATAGATGACAGAAGTAGGGGTAGAAGAAATCACAAGAGAACTGGAAAAGAAAGCCCAGGCAGTGAGGAAGACAAACAACAACATATGAGATACAGCTTGAACCAAAGAAGAACCTAAAGGAAAAAATAACAATAGCGCTACCAATAAGGAAGGGACAACTGGCACCAACGACTTAGGTGATTTAAGTGAGAAAAATCATAAGATTATCGATGAGCTGCAGGAATAAGAGAAAGACTGTCAGCATTAAAAGGCACCAACTGTTAGAAACGACTAGGAAAGTAGATTTTGTTATCAGTAGGATGGACACCAAATATATAGGAGACACTAACTTATTGATTTATGCAGGAGGGGTAGTAATCACCAGAAGATTAGATATCTCACAGGGAAAGACTAAAAAAGAGCGAATGTGGAAAAGGAGACTACAAAATAAAGTGAAGACTTTAAGACAAGATCAGTAGAATAGAAGCCTGGAAAACAAGCAAGTTAAGAAATACAAGATACAAATCTTCCCTCTAGGAAAGATACTTAGTCAAAAAGAAAGGATTTGGGACAGTAATAGAAGAGTTGAAACAGCGTATATCATAGCAGTAGCAGACAAGCTCTCAAGATATCAGAAAAGAATAGATCAGTATCAACAGAATAGATTATTTGAGACTGACCAGAGGAGATTTTATAACCAAATAAATAGTGGAGAACGAAGTACTGAAGATGAGAAACCTAATGCAGAAGAATCTAGAAATTTCTGCTGTAATATTTGGGATAAGCCAGTCAATCATAATGGAGATGCAGTATAGTTAAAGAAAGTGAGGGAAGAAATAGTGAACGAGAAGCAGTCACATCTAAGATTAACTAGTGCATTAATAAGTAAAGTGTTAGGAAAAATGTCGAATTGGAAGGGCCCAAGACGAGATTTAGTTCAAGGGTACTGACTAAAGAAATTTAGTAGTTTAGATGGAAGGCTGAGGGAACAACTTCAGGATTGCTTTAATGGCGGAATAATGCCAGATTGGTTGAGTAGAGGGAGGACAATGCTCATTATGAAAGATAAGTGCGCGGATAATACAGCTAGCAACTATAGACCATCACTTGCTTACCATTAGTGTGGAAGCCGTTAATAGGAATGCTTTCAGAAACCATTTACGAGCACCTTGACTACCAGAATTTACTGCCAGAAGAACAGAAAGGTTGCAGGAAGAAGGTTAGAGGAACGCATTATCTATTACACAGAAAAGCCATTCTAAATGAAGTAAAAGCTAGAAAGAATAATCTCCCGATAGGTTCGATAGATTATAGGAAAGCCTATGACATGATCCCACACTCATGCTTGAGTATATTCAGTATAGCAGACTACATAAGAAGATTAATTAACTGTAGCCAGAAGAGATGGAAAGTAGATCTCTACTCAGATGACACTGTTAGGGAAAGTTAATATCAAAAGAGGAATTTTCCAGGGGGACTCATTGTCCCCTTTAATATTTGTCTTGTGTTTGATTCCCCCTCTTCTTAGTATTAAGAAAGGCAAAGGCAGGGAATCAGTTCAGAAATAGTAATGGAAAAATTAACCATTTGCTCTACAAGCAACTTTTCCAGTTCTGAAGCTTTTTAGTAATATAGACTGTAAGACTCTTCAGCAAAGATGTAGGCATGGAATCTGTCATAGATAAGTGTGCAATATTAGTTATGAGAAGGGAACTAGTAGTTAACAGCGAAGGCATCCAATTACCAGATGGCCAGACATTAAAATCATCGAAAGGAGGTAATAGTGAAGAAAAAGCTGCTAGAGTCACAGCAAGACATAGGGAAACCAAAAACCCAGAAATGATCTGACTGACAGGAGAAGGTGTTGTATGGTAGATTCCCAAGGATAGTTGCGGCAAATAGTAGTTGTGAGATACGATTATGGTTACAGAAAGGAAGGCTGAAGAGGGAGACAGAAAGTTTGTTAGTAGCTGCGCAAAATCAAGTATTAAGAACTAATTGGATAAACACCAAGATAGACAAAAACCAAGTAGATTCCCAGTGTAGATTATGCAAATCAAAAGAGGAAAGCGTTACTCACATAGGAAGTAAATGTAGTATGCTGGCACAGAAATAATACAATAAAAAACATGATGATCTAGGGAGAATAATCCACTTGGAGCTATGTAGAAAGGTAGGATTTGAACATACTGATAAATGGTATGAACATGAACCTAGTAAAGTACTAGAAAGTAAGAAATACAATAATGTTGTGGGACTTTAACATTCAGACTGACAGAGTAATAGGAGCGAGAAAGCTTGATTTGGTAGTAGTAGATAAAGGGAGTAGAAAGAGCCAGATCATTGAGTTTTCAGTCCCAAATGATGAGAAAATTAATGAGAAATATAGAAAAAAATAGCTAAGTACAAGGACCTAGCCATTGAATTACAAAAACAATGGAAAGTGTATCCCAATAGTTATAGGTGCATTGGGGACTATCCCTAAAGAGCTAAACAGATGGTTAGAGGAAATAGGAATAAAACCCAGTTTAGTACAGCCACAGAAAACAGTGTTATTAGGGACAGCTAGGATACTTAGGAGGGTTTTTGGCATCTAAGGCTATTTGTGCCCCGATAGGAGGGTCCTTGGCATCTAAGGCTACTTGCTGAAGCCTGATTGTAGAATTTTTTCTATCCCAACAGTCTAATGTGTTGAGTGTATATGAAAATAATAATAATAATAATAATAATAATAATAATAATAATAATAATAATAATAATAATAATAATAATAATAATAATAATAATAATTTCTTTATTAGCCACAAGGGCCATCAATAATAATAAAAATAGAAATAAAAATAGAAATAATAATAACAATAACAATAATAATAATAATAATAATAATAATAATAATAATAATAATAATAATAATAAGCAGACATTGGTTCTCATGGCTTCTTATCTTAACTGATTAGAGGTGCTATCATGTATATTGTTTTGTCTTGGTATAAAAGATGGGCTACAACAAATATTCTGCTCAATACCACAGATTTGCTTGTCAATTGTTTGACCTTAACCATTGTTATCTAGTGAACGATATTTCGACATCTTGTGTATCTTCAACTGGTTCAAAAAATAAATTTGTCAATCTACTCCATTTTGGTTAATATAGAAAGGATTGAGGCAACTCCTCCTGAAGATATAGAGTCAAAATTAAAAGAGTGCAATTGTTATTTAGTGATATCATTCACTAAATCACAATGGCACTCTCCCCAGACACAACAGAATATGCTTCAAAACACGAACTCACATAAAGAATCTTGAAAATCAAATCCAAAACCGATTATTATTATTATTATTATTATTATTATTATTATTATTATTATTATTATTATTATTATTATATTATTGCCTTTCAAGCGGATGGACGTGTCTCCCGAAGCTCTGTAAGTTGCCGTTTTTACCCGGAAATCTTTTGAAATCTGTTTTAATTTTTATATATTGTTGTAGCCAAGCAGACTAGGTTCTTGCAGAGCTAGTCGGTTAGGCGAGATTTCTCCCATTTAGGGGTGAATTCTTTGTTTGAAAAAATTTCCATCTTCACATTTCACACGTATCATATCTGAAAAATGTCGGAAAAAAATAACCAGCTGTTCTCTTCTCTCTGTATCACTCCCCGACAAAAAGAATGACGGGTCAAGTCATTTTTCACCCCGCCCAGTTAATGCCATAAAAGGCAAAATGTCATTGAAAAGAGTAGCCAGCTGTTCTCTTCTCTCTGCATCACTCCCCGACAAAAAGAATGACGGGTCAAGTCACATTTCACCCCGCCCAGCTGACGCCATAGAGGTCAGCGTCCCTGATTCAGGTCTGTTTAACAGACTTTCTGACGCTAACTTCCCAGCTCTCACCTCCACCATTGCTCCTACACCGGAGAGGGAGGAAGAAAAAAAGAACAAAGAAAACAAAGAAAACAACACCAGCAACAGCACCAAGACCACAACCAGTAGCCATTGTAACGGTTTCGCTTCCGCAGCTAAGCAGAGCTCAGAAGAAATCAAAGTGACAATGGCAGAAATAAAGAATGCCAAGGAATTGTTAAGAAGGAATGGCAATAATGTCTTCCTTAACACTCCACAAGCATTAATACAAGCAACAAACAGAAGAACAATAGTATACAAGTTATTCAACACAAGATACCAAAAGATGGAGAATGCTACCCCACAGAGATTGGAGATAGCTCTAAAGCTCATATGGGGCCAAAAAAGCTTCGTAACCAAAGGGAAGCGCTTTGGAACAGTGGAAGTGCGCTTCCCAACGGAAGAGGATGCCATCCGGCACTCCACAACACCATTAAAGGCGGACGATTTATTACTCGTGCCGACATACCTTGGTCGACGCGTGACAAAAATAAAAATAAATCAAGTGCGGCCAGAACTGAACATCTCCTGGCTGGTGGCAGCTGTGCTCTTCGACATTGAAGAGACTGCCACTATTCTGGAGGTGCACAGAATGAAAGAAAAAAACTGGTTGGGCATGGAAATGCGACTCCTTGTTCGAATTGAACAAGATAGCATAAATGCCATACCCGACGCAATAAACCTGCCGGATGGCAGTAGGATACACGTTGCTGTAGAGGGGCGCAGACTAAAGTGCTACCTCTGCAGCAGCGAAAAACACCTAAAAAAAGACTGCCCCATCTACAAGCAAAGAGTGGAGGCAGACAAAAAAAAAGAAAATTCCTGCAGCAACAACAACAGCAACAACAACCAAAAACCTCCACACCACCACCACCAACACCACCAACACCAACACCACCAACACCAACACCATCACCATCAACACCACGAAAAGTGACACCACCATCTCCAGCCATCACCAAACCAACACCAACACCAACACCAAGAACCTCCAGACCAAAGAAGAAAATAACAGAACCAACAACAACAGAACCAGCAACAACAACAACAGAAATTGCAAAAGAATTTTCGCCAGATCCTACAAACATTCCCTTTCCAGATCAGATCAGCTCGGATTGTGCGAGCACTGATAGTGAGAAAGGGAAGTGGCACACTGTACCACCAACGAAAAAACGGAGAAGAAAGACAAAAGAAACAATTGACAAAGAGGGGAGGCGCGAAAAAGGTGAGCTTCCCAACATCATCGGCAACAACAACAACACACACTCACAACAAATAGCAACACCTTCTCCACCGCAAACACCAACACTCACACACACCACAAACGTAACACCAAAGAGGAACACCTATTAAACTTTTTAAAAAACAGTACAAATGCAAACACCACAAACTTCATTATACCCTTATGCAACGCACCACCAGCACACATACTCACACTAAAGATAAGCGAAGAAAACTACAATAAAATAAAAGAAAAGTTTCCGAATGATGTTGGGTCGCTAGGGAGAAGTTTCTCCCAAAGCCTTTATCGGAATTTAGTGGAAACACCCACGCGGAAACATAGGAGAGCCACTCCACCAGAAAACAGTAAGTAGAGCCTTTTCTCCTCTAATACTTTCCTTTTTTAAAAAAACATGGTAATTCTCAGAATCGGAAACATAAATGTGAGAGACCTCGGGTCGCCTTGGAAACAAGGTCACCTGTTGAACGACCTGAGGTCTTACAGTGTAGATGTAGCAGCCATTAGCGAAACCAGGCTCTCCAACCCGCAGGAACTCGCAGCCCTTTTTGGCGGATACGAGATTTTCCTATCTCCGTGTCGGCCGGGACCGGGCGGTGGAGGTACTGCGGTGCTATTTCGGAAAGGCCTAGACTTGAAAATAAGGACAGTCTTCCTGGATCCGGAAGGTAAGTTGGTGGTCCTGGACGTCGATAGTAATGACGGCGCTGCTTTCAGACTACTGGCTGCCTACCCTCCGACAGGAGCAGGGCAGTCGGATTATTTCAAACGTCTGGAGGTTTTCCTGGGTACTTCTCGCACTTTAGTGCTAGTTGGGGACTGGAACGCTGTCCTAGACGAACGTATCGATAGGGTGGGTGCGGGAGCATCTAATAGGGAAGGGGAATGCAAGAGCCTCGCCAACCTGCTCAAACACTTTCAAGTGTCCGACAGGTATCGACTAGACGACCCGAATGTGCCAATGTGAACTTGGACTAATCGCATCGGGTCGTCTAGATCGTACTTAGATAGAATTTTCTGTATGCCAGCGGATAAGGATAGCATAGGGTGTCCACAATTCAACATAGTCGGCTACAGGGACCACAAATTCGTGATCTGTACGGTCGACTTAGATAAGCTCCATAGACAAGGTCCCGGTTACTGGAAGCTAAACGCGTCGATAACGGCGTGCAAAGCCTACAGAGACCGGATTGGTTTATTAGTTAAGAGGGCTTTAACCGGGACGATCGTCAATAATAACTGGTGGTTCGACTTGAAGCGTGCAATTAGAGCAGAATCAATTAGGTTTAGTAAGGCTCTAGCTGTAGAACGTAAGAAAACAGAGCGGGATTTAGTTAACAAACTAGACGAGGCTCTTAGGACAGGCATCGCAACCGACGTGTTAGCAGCGAAGTTGGCCCTCGACCAATACTTTGATGCCAAGCATGAAGGCTGCGTTGTCACGACCTAAAGCACTTTCGGTAAGCGGGGAGGGGACTAAGGCCGCTCGATGGGCCCGCGTGGTTGAGGCGAAGCTTGGCAACAGAGCGACCATTCGGTCTTTGGTGGACCAGAACGACTGCGAGATTTCGGAACCGAAGCAGATGTGTGCGGCCTTTCAGCAGCACTTTGCTCAATTGTTCGGGACGACGGTAGGACGGACGACGGAACAGACTTCGGTGTGTACCTAGACGGCCTGCCGCAACTCTCGACCAGCGAAGCCGAGTGCTGCGAAGGACCCATATCTGCCTGGGAAGTACAGGAAGCGATGAAAGGCTGCACAAGAGGAAGATCGCCGGGTTTGGATGGTCTGCCTTACGAGCTTTATACGTCAATGCCAGACTTGTTTGCGGGCGTCTTGGCAAACGTCTACTGCAACTGGCAACAAAACGGGAGAATTCCTGCTTTTGTTTGTCGAGGAGTGGTGGCTTTGCTAAGAAAGGACCCAAACTAGGGGGACATTATAGGGAACTTTAGGCCCATCACTCTGCTCAATACAGAGTTGAAGATCGTGGCCAAGGTGCTAGCCAAGAGATTGGCGCCTGTCGTGGGAAAACTGATCAGCAAGGCGCAGACATGCGCCGTGCCGACCAGGTCTATCCACGACAACCTCCATCTCATGCGCTACATCATAGAGAGGGTGGGTAACGAAGCTGGCGCGGGTGGGGCTTTGATAAATTTAGATCAGTCTAAAGCCTTCGATAGGGTCGACCATCGATACCTGTAGTGGCTGTAGCGAAAGAGGTGATATGGTGGACCCGTTTGAAAGGGCTAAAGTCAGACACTTTCCTCTTTGGCCAAGGCCTCATTAACTTTTTCAAGTTCCACTTGAAAAGGAAGATGAGAGTAGAGAGGGAAGTGCTGTCTCATAACAAATTCGTTGAAAGATGAGTGACTGTTGGAAGAATGGCGAGTATAAACGGACCAATTCTGAGAATACACCTGTAGAAAAAAAAAAGGTAATGTAAAAGGAGAAAGGGCTCTATACCCCCCCTTTTTTTTTCTGACCAGGCTCCAGTGGTTTTATGGGTTTTTCCACGTGTAACCTTTCCTTTTTCTTAGCGCCTCCCCCTTTGGGAGTTCTATTTATTTATTTATTTATCTATTTATTTGTTATATCTTTCTCCGTTTTCTTCCTCTGTTTAGACGAACTTTCCTACCTTTTCGGACAAAACCTTTTGTAATCTTCGTCCTGTCTTTGTCCTTACATGTTTTTAATTGATATTAGCCCTTGTAGCCAATAAAACGAATTAATTATTATTATTATTTTATACGTCGCACAGTATCCAATATCACGATGGTGTTTATTGAAGATATTTTGTCTAACGGAGGTTTGTACTGTCTGTCAAGTCACAAGGACTTCAGACAGACAGTAATTTACGCAATCTGCGTACAGCTCCAAGTAATGCCGATTTTTGCAATACACCTAGATTGTAGGGTATTTCTAAAATTTCCAGACGTTTTTTCAGGTTGGGTGGTATTGAACCTAATGTTCCGATGACAATAGGGACAACTTTTATGTTTGACTCTCGTAGCTGCTATATCTCAGCGATCTCATTTCTCAGGTCTCCATATTTATCAATTTTTTTTCTTTCTTTTATGCTAATATGATGATCTACCGGCACTGCCACGTTGATCATTAGGCACTCTTGTTCATCCCTCCTAATGGTTACTATATCCGGCCTTTGGTGCTTTAACACCTTGTCTGTCTGGAAGTCAAATTCCCGGAGGATTTTTGCCTTCCCCTGTTCGTCCATTACCTTTTCTGGTGTATGTTGGTACCAAGCACCTGTTACCTCATATCCATACTTCCGGCATAATAGCCAGAGAAGGTTTTGGGTTATCATGTCGTGTCTGCGCTTGTACTCTTTCTGCACAAGACTTTCACAAGCACTAACAATGTGAGTCACGCTTTCGACCATCTTCCCACACATTCTGCAGAGGTTCGTTGCACTTGTGTGGTATATATCGCTTTTCACTGAGTTGGTATCCAATGCCTGATCCTTGGCAACGATGATTAGGCTTTCAGTATTCTTGTTTAGGTCACCCTTGCTGAGCCACCTCCACGAGGCTTCCTGGTTTTTTAATCTGTCGATTTCACGGTGGAACTGACCATGTAATTCCATGCGGAGTAAGGTTTCTTCTCTCCTGTTGGCTGTTCGTGGTCGGAATTCATGAGCACTCTCAAGTCCATTTTTATTAAATCCTACTGCATTAGCAGCTTACTGTAGCAGGTCTTGTTTGCTGTTTACCAAATATTCTGCCATGTTTCTTCTTTCACTGTTGATGCTCTTCCGTACGCTAATCAGCCTACGTCTACCCTTACCCTCTTCATGTAGAGCCTGTGCACATTCGCCTTAGGGTGGAGGGCACCATGCATTGCCATTGACTTTCGGGTGGTGCGATCAAGTTGGTTAATCTCCGCTTGTGTCCATTTTAGGACGGGTGTTCTATAGTGGACTACAGCAACAGCCGTTATGTTGGTAGCAGTCACAAGGTTCATTGAGTTGAGTTTTGAGGCGCTTGAAATATGCAGTGATGACCCTGTCTTTCATTTCTCTGTGCAAGATATTGCCCAGCTCCAGGATTCCAAGGTACTTGTATTCATCATCATCCAGGTTTTCCATTCTCTCTCCGTTTGGCAATTCTATGCCAATGCAATCTACTCTTTTCCCCGTTTCAAAGTGAGCACCACACAATTCGAGATACTGAATTCTATCCCTATACACTTGCTGCACATCTGAACAGTCTGAACCAGCCTCTCCATTTCAGGCTCTTATTTATTTGAAATGTTCATGGAAAGGGTTACCTTAAATACAACACCAGCACTAACTTGATTGCCGGCCAGGGATTTGGCACGCCAAGTTCGCCCTGTGTAACTTGCCGCAGGCCTCCCACAGACGCAGAAGTTGCACCGGCCTACGCAGGGCAGGAGTGGCAGCAATTCCCTACACTGTTCGCATGGACAGCCACACACAGAATTACACTATCTAATCTGTCCTTTCTCTGTGATATTAGGTGCGATTTGAAAGAGATGTAACTACTCTTTCTATCATGCCGAATGACTTCTCAGAGAGTCCATTGCTGCTTTTGTACTTACTTCTGTAGCCATGGTAAGTGTTTTTATCGTTGTTGTTTCTGTCACTAGGTAGGCTATGTTCTTTAACCACAGTATCCGAGAGGGATGGGTTGACTGGCAGGTTGTAGTTGCTTCCTGTGTTGTTGATGTTGTTGCTGTAGTTGTCTTTGTCTGGGCAGCTTTCTATCGCTGTTGTCAATAGCTGCCTTTATTGTTGAATCTATGTATAGTAGTGGTAGCAGCAGCAGCAGCAGCAGCAGTAGCAGCAGTAGTAGTTGTAGTAGTAGTAGTAGTAGTAGCTGTGACAACAGCAGTAACAGTAATAGTAGAATGGCTGGTTGACTGGCTGAATTAGCTTCTGTCGCGTCACGATTAGTAGCAGCAGCAGTGGCAGTGGCAGCAGTAGCAGCAGTAGTAGTAGCAGCAGCAGCAGCAGCAGCAGCAGTAGTAGTAGTAGTAGTAGTAGTAGTAGTAGTAGTAGTATTCCTACTACTTCCTGTGCTTCGTATTCCTGTGCGATCAGGGAACAAAAGAAGCGTCACATCATTGCAGTCAGCAGAGATCAAATGTGTTTACTATTATTATTATTATTATTATTATTATTATTATTATTATTATTATTATTATTATTATTATTGTTATTATTATTATTATTATTATTATTATTATTATTATTATTATTATTGAGTGAGAAAGCAGTGCATGTCATCAAAGTGACACTGGGGTAGAATATACGAAGCCCAGTATACCCATCATGACTACCCGTCTGATAAGTGTACACAAGGCACATGCATTACACCAATATGGGCTGAACATGGTGAAATCATATCAAGATAAACAGCGCATGACCTTGCAGGTGGGGCTCAGTTAGAATTTTGTTCAGGTTGAGTAGACCATCCCGCTCAAAAGGTCCTGATTAAGGGTTGTTTAAGGATGTTGAACGAAACACCCATGTTTCCAAAGGTAAATTATTCAAACCCCAAAGAATTCCTCTCAACATGGCTCCCCAACTACTTCTGCTCGTGATCAGAGATGCACATATCATCAGCCACTAAGGGACATGCGCAACTGGTCAAGGTCAAACAACTGACAAGCAAATCTGTGGTATTGAGCAGAATATTTGCTGTAGTCCATCTTTTATACCAATACAAAACAATGTACATGATAACACTTCCAATCAGTTAAGATCAGAAGCCATGAGAGACAGTGCTTGGCACTGCATCAAGGCATTTATTATTATTATTATTATTATTATTATTATTCAGTAGTTTTATTTTTATAACGTGCTTTCACTTCACTACCGAGCGCAGCTCTGTGCGCCTTGGGTATGTGCTGTGGTTTGCTGTGGTGCTCTTATGTTTACTGTATTGAAAGTGTTTTGCGTAGAATGTGTGCAGTACCCAGTAGTGCAATTTTCTGTATGTTATATATATTTGTAAGTCCTGGTGTTTTTGTTATGTATTTGTCTGAATATTTTTTTATTATACCTAAGGCACCTACTATGATAGGAATTGTTTCTGTTTTTAGATTCCACATTCGAGTTATCTCTATTTCCAGGTCTTTGTATTTTGAAAGTTTTTCCATTTCTTTTAGAGAAACGTTGTCATCTGCTGGTATTGAAACATCAATTAGAAGGCATTTTTTTCCTTCATGATCTTTGACAACTATATCTGGTCTATTTGCCTTAATTTCTCTATCTGTGTGTATTGGCATATCCCAGAGTATGGTTGCTTTCTCGTTTTCTGTGACCTTTTCTGGCGTGTGTTTATACCATCTTTTTTCTGTTGCTATTCCATAATGTTGGCATAGCTTCCAGTGTATATAGGTCCCAGCTCTGTCGTGTCTGTGAATATATTCCTTCTTAGCCAGGACTGGGCAGCCAGAGATAATATGATTTATTGTTTCTTGTCGATCTCCACATATTCTACAGTTACTTGTTATATTTCTTTTCATTATGTGTTTTTGGTAATTTCTGGTGGGGAGGCTTTGGTCTTGTGCAGCAATTAAAAATCCTTCAGTCTCTGCTTTGAGTCCTGAGCTTCTCAGCCATCGCTGGGATTTTTCTCTGTCTATTTCTTTCGCATTTAGTTTAGCCCAGTATTTACCATGTAGGGGCTTTTCTTGCCATCGTTTTATCATGGTCCGTTACTGTTCTAGTTTTAGTTTGGATTTCATTTGTTTTATAGCTTTTGTTGTTTCTTCTTCTTCTTCTTCGTATTTGTTAGGTAGATTGATTTCTTGTTTGTATTTGTCAGCTTCCTTAAATACTGAAAACAGTTTTTTGTTTTGCTCGTGTTTTGTGGCTATTTGTATTAGTTTCCCTTGCTTCTGGAGTAGGTATTTTTGCAGTCCTATGGTGGTTATTTTATAATAGTTTTCTAGCTGTATAAGACCCCTGCCACCTTCTGTGCGTTGTATATATAGCCTTTCTATGTCAGATTTTGGGTGGTGCATCCTATATCCTGTCATTATTTTTCTTGTTTTCCTGTCTATTTTACATAGTTCGTTTAGTGTCCAGTTAAGGATGTTGTAGCTGTAGCTTATAACTGGGACAGCTAAAGTGTTGATACCCATTATCTTGTTTTTAGCATTGAGCTCTGTTTTTAGTATTGATCTAACTCGTCTATAGTACTCTTTCTTTATTTTTTCTTTCATTTGTGTATGTTGTATCCTATCTAGTTCATTGACTCCTAAATACTTATATGGTTGGCTTTCGTCTAGTTCTCTTATTTCATTGGCTTTATCTAGTGTTATATTGCTACTTTTAACTAATTTTCCTCTTTTCAGGGTTGCTTTGGCACATTTTTCTAATCCGAATTTCATTTCTATTTCCTTGGTAAAGCCGTGTACTGTCTGTAGTAGTGTTTCTAGCTCTTTGTCGTTTTTTGCATATAATTTTAGGTCATCCATATATAGAAGGTGGCTGACTGTTTTTCCATAGCATTTGTAACCGCATCCAGTTCTATTTAGCAATTCTGTTAGAGGTGTGAGTGCCAGGCAGAACAGGAGTGGAGAGAGCGTGTCTCCCTGGAATATTCCTCTTCTAATGGGGATGGCTTTCGTTTTCACAAGTCCCTCTTTTGTTTGGAGCTGTAGCACTGTCTGCCATTTGTTCATTGAGTGCTCTATGTATTTTATGATAATTGGTGCCACCTTGTTTATGGCTAGTGTTTCCAGAATCCACGTGTGGGGAACACTGTCGAAAGCCTTTTGGTAGTCCACCCAGGCCATACTGAGGCCTTTCTTCTTTCTGCGGCTGTCTTCAGTTATGGCTTTATTGATCAATAATTGATCTTTACAGCCGTATGAGCCCTTGCAGCATCCCTTCTGCTCTTCTGGAAACAGGTTGTTATTTTCCAGGTGTTTACTCACTCTCTGCGATATTATTGCAGTAAAGGCTTTGTAGATCGTAGGGAGACAGGTTATAGGTCTATAGTTTTGTGGTTTCTCCGTTTCCGTGGATTTGGGGATTAAGATGGTTTTCCCTTTTGTGAGCCATTCAGGCATTATTATTATTATTATTATTATTAATATTATTATTATTATTATTATTATGGCCGTCAGCCTGGCAAGCTACGCTTGACTTCGCTCTGTAGATTTCATAAAAATAAAACACAAAATAGTTTTATTTACACACTTCAATTTATACCATTTATACCATCGTGGAAAACAAATTATTTGCTGTCGAGTTGTGAGTTTATTTTCCTATTTTGTCCCCCAGCTTTGGGGGGACAGGTCAATTGTTTTTGTTTCTAAAGCAAAGTTGTGCGTGTTTTCCCCACCAATATGGAGAAAACACAAAACACGGTGACGCTCACACGTGAAAGGGGGAGAATGTGAAGAGCGTCACCGAACGCTAATGAGAGTGCATGCGTGCGAAGCGACTTCGATCTGAAAAACAAAACAGACGATAGTCGTATTTTTCTCGAAAAAAGGGACAAAAAAAAGGCAACGAAGCCAATTCTTTCAAGAAGAATCACTCAGAAGGTCTTTGGAAAAGCAAAGGCTCTGTTTTCAACGACGTTATTCAAAGTGAAAACATTAATTTCGAAAATGTAAGCGGTGAAAGCTCTTCTGTGAGCGAAGGCAGTGGATGAGTTAACTACAAACAACAACAACAACAGCAAGAAGAAGAAGAAGAAGAAGAAGAAGAAGAAGAAGAAGAAGAAAACAACAATAACAAAAGTGACAACAGCAACAACAAAACCAATAACGTCAGCAACAAAAGCAACAACAACAATGACAAAGACAATGAAGGAGCTAAGATACAAACCGGTACAACGGCTTGGAACAGCCTTTCAAAGTTTTCTTTCGCTAGAGTAGCTAACTCATCTCTTCAGAAAATACAATTCTCAGAAGAAGAACTGAAATATGCTAGACAGCTAATCGAGAGAGATGGACTAGCTGTAAAGATGAATACCCCATCTGAGACAATCCAAGCTACGATACGTCGCACAGTGACGTACCGTACAATCGGATTAAAGTCAAGGAGGGTGGAAAGAGCCACAGATGTTCAAATACAATAAGTTTTAGGTTCCGTCTGGAATTAAAAGGAATATATACACAGAGGAAAGGCCTATGGAATGGTGGACGTTCGATTCCACACCGAGGAAGAGGCCAAACATCACTCTCTGAATCCTCTCAAGAGCGAGGAGCTGTTGCTTGTCCTTTATTACTGCGGTCAGAGATTGGTAAAAATTATAATTTAGCAGGTACCGCTAGAAATAGCCATTTCTTGACTAATTCCGGCAGTGATGATAGACATCGAGGAAAACTCGAAAATCTTCGAAGCCTATCAGACCAAAAAAGAAAACTGGTCTGGGATGACCGTAGAACTCTTCATTCAAACAACACAAAAGAATGTAGATCTTATCCCAGACTAGATCCTTCTTCCTGGAAGCACCATAATTCCAGTCAGGTTTGAGAGAAGAAAAGCAAAGTGGCACCTTTGCTTTTTACCTAAGCATCTAAAAGTCGACTCCCTAAACAAAACGAAAAAAGGAGCCGGGCACCTCTCCTCTCTACACCAACAACGGCCACCAGAACTCCAGCGACAGCAGCAGCAGCACTTTCACCATCAGCAGATTCAGCCGTAGCACCACTGACAACAACAACCATACCGACACCGAGTTCACCCAAACACTTCTCAGCACTCGAAGATGTTCCACTTTCCGATGCAGAGCCGGTGGACATCACAGCCCGAGAGACGGACCGCGATGAAGACTGGCAGTTAAAAAAAAAGAAAAACGTAAAAGCGACAGAAGGAAAAATAAACATAGTGACAAACAAACAACAACAATCCTCATCCACACAAGAAGGGAAAGGAAAAATATCAAACCAACAAAAACAAACACGCCCAAAACAAACACTGCATCGACACAATCACCTCTAAGAAATACAAGCCATTCCACACTCGCAACCACCACCTTGGGGTCACCTTGGAAGCAGGGTCACCTGCTCAACAATCTCAGGGAACTTAATGTCGACGTGGTGGCTATTAACGAAACCAGAATTTCCGACTTACGGGGCTTCCGACCTATTTTCAGTGGCTATAGAGTGTACGTGTCTTCAAGTCGTCCGGGAGCGGGAGGTGGAGTCACCGCGATGGTTCGGAAAAATCTGGGTCTTGCAATACGGACAATCTCCCTGGATCCGGAAGGTAAGTCGGTAGTCCTAGCCGTGACTGACAGTAAAGGACATACTTTTAGGCTAGTTGCCGTCTACGCCCTGACAGGGACAGGACGCGAAATTTTTTCCCACGAGAGTTCCGGACCCCAGTTATGAACTTATTTGCATACAACCAACTATCAAACTGATTTATGAGCGCATAACTGGTGATGGGTGATAGGATAAGGTCACTTGTGTAAGGAATGACCATGCTTCTTTTCTCTTTTAATAATGCTTGTTGTTCTTGTTCTTGTTTCAATCACGGCTGCCTCTGCGTAGTTATTTGTGTTGTTTACTTGGTAAAGCAGTAAGGGGAGAGGGTTACTAGCACATTACCCTCTACCCACATTTTTCCCATCCACATTTTTACCATATGGAGCCCTAACAAAATCTGATAATAGGTATAGATGCAAATCTATCTAATTACTTATCTCCTTCTAAAATCAGACACAACTTGGCGATCGGTCGATTTACAACACCGTTCTTCGTCTTGAGTTTACTTGGTAGAGTGTGTTTGTTAACTTGACAACAAGGACAAGGTAAGCTCTGATCGGCTGTATGTAAATGAGTTCATTACTGGGGTCCGGAACTCTCGTGAGAAAAAACATTTTGCAGGCAGGACGACCAGATTTCTTCAGACGTCTGGATACTTTCCTGGGAACGTCCCGCTCTTTGGTATTAGTGGGGAATTGGAATGGAGTTTTAGATGTAAAGTGTGACTATGTAGGTTTAGCAGATAGAAGAGGAGGGTATAAAAGCCTCGCAAACCTGCTCAGACGATTCTAACAATCTGACTATATGACAGGTATCGACTGGATTTCCCGGATATGCCAGTGTGGACCTGGTCAAACAGCATCGGGTCATACAGATCGTATCTAGAGAGGGTATTTTTAGAGTATCTGATAAGGATAGCATAGGTTGTCCACAGTTTAAAATAGTCGACTATGCAGACCACAGATTCGTGATCTGTACAACCGACTTAGACAGGATTCGTAGACAGGGACCCGGTTACTGGAAACTGAACACATCGTTGCCGGCGCGTAAAGATTTCAGAAACCGGATTAGTGAACTATTTAAGTGGGCGTTGACGGGGGCAATAATCAACAACAAATGGTGGTTCGCCCTGAAAAGGGCGATTAGAAATGAATCGATAAGGTTTAGCAAAGGACTAGCAGTAGAACGAAACAGAGTAGAGACAGAGCTAGGCAAGAAGTTAGACGAAGCTTTTAGAAAAGGCAACGCGACGTGCTCGCAGTGAGATTGGCACTCGACCAATTCTTCAACGTGAAACACGAAGGTTGCGTTGTCAGAGCTAAGGCACAAGCACTTAGACACGAAGGGACGAAAGCCGTTCAATGGGCCCGAGTGGCAGAGGCACGGCGTAGCAATAAATTCACGATCCGATCCTTACCGAACCACGAAGGGCAAATGATAACTGATCCAGGACAGATGTGTGAGGCCTTCCAGCGGCGCTTCGCCCAATTGCTTGGGGGCAGCGGTGAGCCGGATCACGGGATGAATTTCACGTTCTACCTCAAGGGGTTGCCTCGGCTCTCGGTGACGGAGGCGGAGCGCTGTGAAAGGCCGATAACAGCCTTTGAAATACGGGAAGCAATGATTAGCTGCACGAGGGGTAAATCGACTGGTTTAGATGGTCTACCCTACGAGCTTTACGCTCACATGCCAGACTTGTTCGGTGACTTCTTAGCAAACAGAATGGGAGAATTCCCAGTTTTGCGACATGTGCCATCCCGAAAAGATCCATCCACGACAACCTCCACCTCATGCGATACGTCATTGAAAAAGTGGCTAAAGAACGAGGCACAGGTGGGGCCCTGATCAATTTAGATCAGTCTAAAGCTTTCAATAGGGTCGACCATCTATACCTGGCGGTGGTACTCCAGGAAGCTAGTTTCGGGCTTGTATTCAGAGGCTGGATCGCTGCAATGCACAGCAACATCTGTTCAGTAGTCAGAGTGAACGTTCATCCATTAGAGCCGTTAAACATCATGTGCTCGGTCCAGCAAGGTTGTCTCCTCTCGTCTCACTTGTACGTACTGACTCTCGAGCCACTACTACAGAAACTGGAAGCGATGAGAGGCATCCTGCGTGAGTTAGGACGTGGGATATGCCGACGACATCACCTTAGTGATGTCGGATCATAAACACATAGAAATGATCGGCACCGCTCTCAGGAACTACGAGGCTGTTTCAGGAACGACAGCCAGGAAAAAGCAGTGGGCTTGCAGTATGGCACCTGGAGAAACAATTCCATGCCGTCCAATTGCATCGTTGGGCGCTGAACGGACGGACCGGTTAAACCGCTCGGGGTCTGGTTCGGTCCGGACATCCAGATGGACAAAAACTGGGACGAGGTAACGAGCAGGGTGACTACTCTCCCGCAGAAATGGCCCCAGAGAAAGCTATCCCTGAAAGATTGAGCAGAGGTGGCTAACGGGTATATCGTGTCCGTTATCTACTATCGCTTGACCGTCGCACCTTGTCCTGGACACCGTCTGATTACGCTGGATCGTATACTTTTCCGCTTCTTGTGGAAGGGACGCGTCCCGAAGGTCAGGCGGTTTATCTACTGTCAGCACCCGCTGCGTGGTGGCCTGGGCATGCCGGGGTTGATGATGCGCGGACATGCGCTGAAGCTACGACATCTCCAGTGCTTCCTTGACGGTAAACAAATGTGGTCACCGTTCGCCTACCACGTATTACCGCTGGTAGTTTCCTTAACGGAGCTGCAGTCTTGGGTGAAACAGAGACCGAGGGGGAGCATTTGGGAAGTGGAATGTCTTCAAGCGCTCACTGTCCTCAGCCAATCGGACATTACAATAAATGGAACGTCCACTTTAGTTTTTTATAGAGCTTTAGTGGAGAAAAAGTGCGACGATATTCTTGGGGAGACCTTGGGGGTCGAAGACGATTTGCTAGGCACTCTTTTTCGGGGAACTTTCGGGCCGGGACTAATGGATAATTTCCAAAAATCTCTAGCCTGGCAGTACTACCGGGGAAGTGCCGGCAGCCGAGCCTGTCCGAGATGCATGCAGGACGACGAGACGATCCTGCATGCACTCATCCAGTGCCCGACCATTGCTGATCTGTGGGTTTATGTCGAATACCTGCTGTCTCGTGTCGGACGGATCCGGCTATCAACTGAATCCATCGTGGAGATCGCCCCACCGCCTTCCTTTAACCGGGAAGGAAAGACTGTTTTTATATGCCTGGTGGCCATGGCGAAAGAAGTTGTTATGTGGACGAGATTAAAGGGGCTGAAGACACACTTTTCTCTTTGGCAAATCTCTGATGAACTTCTTCAAGTTTCACCTGAAAAGGAAAATAAGGGTAGAAAGGGAAGTGTTGTCTTCTAGTCAGTTTGCCGAAAGGAGGATGAAAGTGGCAAGAATGATGCCTGCCCTGAACATACGCCTGTAGTTAGAAAGACGAAAGGAAAAGCAAAAAGGCACCTGCCTGAAAAGTTAGGGAACCCATGATTTCTATGGGGTTTTTCCATGAGCAGCTCTCGAACGTCTCCTTCCTATTGAGGATTACACATTGTTGATCTCTCTTTTTAAAAATTTTATTAGTCTTGCTTACATGCAAAACCCCTCACAACTACACACTCATACACATACACAGACATATTTTTTAGTTTTGTCCCGTGCTGTCCATAATGTTTTTCTTCATATAAACCCTTTATTATTATATGTTTAACTTTTGCTTTGTATTTGTACAAGTTGGCTCTAAGTTTCACCCAGAGACTGCAAGAGACAAGCTAGAAGTTCATGTTGGTATTATGCGTAGGGTGTCATATATTTGGTTTTGCACGTAGTATTGTTCTAGAGAATGTATAAAAAAGCATAAGAAAATTATGAGTTTGTTTTAAAATTTGAGATTACATAGTCAGTATTTTACGTAGGACATGGGCAGTTGCCATGAGCTCTAATTTTTGAATTTCTGCCATCTTGGGGTTTCCTGGTATCTGAGCTAGGTAGCAATCAGCCCCTTTTGCTATCATTCCTAGGGTACCTATGACAACAGGTATTGTTTTAGTTTTGAGGTTCCACAGTTTGCCAATTTCTATTTCAAGATCTTTATTCTTGCTCAGTTTTTGGGAGGTCTTCACAGATACGTTTATGTCGATTGGGACAGTCATATAAATGAGGAGGCATGATTTTTGTCTGAAGTCTTTCAATATAAAGTCTGGCCTATTCACATCTATCTTTCTGTCAGTTTGAACAGTGACGTTCCAGAGGAGTGAGATGTAATCATCTTCAAGCACTGGAGGTGGTTTTTGTTCCCACCAGTTTTTATCATGGGGCAGGTCCAGGTTCTTGTAAATTACTCAGTCAATATATTGTGCTGCTCTACCATGCCTGTTGAGATACTTTGTAGGCGCAAGAAGACTGCACATGGAGACAACATGATCAATGGTTTAATTTTGTTATTGACATACACGTCATGTTGGGCTACTGCCATTCTCTAATATGTTGGCCTGGTAGTTTCTTGTAGATAGGTATTGATCTTGGGCTGCTATGATAAACCCTTCTGTTACTGATTTTAAACAAGTAGACATTAACCTTTGATAGGGAAGGACTTTGTCAACGTCGGTACTATTAGCTCTCTTTGGGCATTTGCCATTGAGAGATTTGCCTTGCCAATTATCAGTAAGAATATCTATGGCAGTAGTTTTAGCACGGATTTTCATACGCTTAGCATTTTCTGTGTTTCTTTCTAGTACGTCTAATTCTAGAATTTGTTGCATTTGGAATTCACTGAGATTCCTTGCCTGTTTTGTTATTGAGTATTATGCTTTCTTGTTTTCATGCTTTAAGACAAGTTTTAACATCCAGTCATCAGAGTTTTTTAGGTAGGTGTTTGGGCCAATTGTAGCAATCTTCATTGTTAATTCCTGTTGTAAAAGTCTACGGCCACCATCTTTTCTTGGCAGGAAAAGTCGTTCTATATCTGCCTTAGGGTGGTGCATTCTATGCATTGTCAACAATTTTCATATTTTTTTGTCAAAATCACATATTTTAGTAATTGACCAGTTAATGATATTGAAACAGTAAGTCACGACTGGTATGGCTAAAGAATTGATCGCTTCGAACCTGTTTCTTGCATTCAGCTCTGTCTTGAGTATTACCATTACCCTGCGATAACATTCTCTTCTGATCCTTTCCCTCATCACTGAATGTTTGATTCTGTCCCCTTCAAATATCGTAGGTATTTGTAGCTCTCCGCTGGTTCTAATTCCTTTATGACATTCTGCTGGTCAAGATTAACGTTGGATGTTTCTGTCATTTTTCCTTTGATGAAGGTGGCTTTTTCACATTTATCGAGGCCAAATTGCATCCTGATGTCATCACTGAATTGTTTAACAATCACTAGTAAGCCCTGTAGTTGTTGGTCATTTTTTGCAAAGAGCTTTAAATCATCCATGCAAATGAGATGATTTATATTTTTATCAAACATTTTATAACCGTATTGTACATCATCAAGCAATTTCGAGAGGGTATTTTGAATTAAGGTAACACCTTAAACAAAAGAGGAGTGGTGATAGAGAATCACTCTGGAAAATGCCACATGAAATTCTTACGTCTCCAGCATTGAGAGATTCATTGTCACTGTTCAAAGTCAGTGATTCTCCATGATCTCATACTTAGAGACAAGAAATTTCGCAAAGTAGATGCTATTTTATATATTTCCTGGTATTTCTTAATCCAGCTGGTAGATTATCAAAAGCTTTGTTATTGTCTATCCAGGCTATCGACAATTTTTTGTGTCGTTTGTGACACACGATCATCTTATTGAGGAATAACTGATCTTTACAACCTTAGGATCGACGTTTACATCCTTTTTGCGCTTTAGGGAATATGCCACTTTCTATTAAAAAAAAACTATAGGTATTTTCAGTCAAGACAGATTTTAGTATTTTATACATTATTGTTAAGCAGGTTATGGGTCTATAATTTTTGGTTCATTTGTTGCTTCATTTTTTAGAAGTAGGAGTGTTACACCATTAACTAACCAAAAGGGAATCATACTAGGTTGTTGCAAAACATTGTTGTAAACTTTTGTTAGCAGTCCATGGCTCTCTGGGAAGGCATTCAACCAGAAGTTAGGAATTTTATCCTTTCCTGGAGACTTCCATTTACTTGACTTCCTGAGAGCAGATCTTACATCCTATACCTTGATACCTTCCCACTTTTGCTCTTCTAAGTCAGTAGATATTCTATCAATCCAAGGGGCCTTTATATTGTTTTTTTTTTGCTTCTGCCCAAATTTTATTTCAAAATTCCTGCACTTCTTTTGACGGGACAGACTTTAGTGTAACTGGTATTTTCCCTATCTTCCTATAATTTTGTTTTGGATTATCGTTGTCCTTGAAGAATCTAAAAGAATCTAACACGCTTTTCATCCTGTGCTATGCGGGCAGCTTTAGCACATACCTTTTGCTTGATAGTTTCTATTGTGGTATCGATGTCAGGTATGTTTTTCATATTATAGTTTTTCCTTAATTTTCGAATTTTTGTTGGTTTGATAGTCTGATATTCTATGTCAGACCTAAGTAGCTGAATTTGATGTTGAATACGCTCTTGCCAAGTAGGCTTTTTGTGGGAATGTTGTCGTTTTCTAATCTTTTCCCCACATAGAATCGTTGAGATCTTCGCGGATGCATAGTACAGGTGGGTGTGATCTGTAATATCAACATCATTAGTTGAAATTATATCCGTAAGTGCAAGGTGGATTTTACCAATTACTTTCAGGTTTTGGTTAGAGTTGCGAATTTTTGGGAGAGTGTCACGTTCATTCATACTGATTTCGTTAATTTTCAGCCATTCAATCATGATTTGATTTTTTTAGATCATTTAGTTCGGTTGGGTTAATTTCTGTGTGATTTTTTCATCTATTTGACTTTCATCTGCTCATCTGCTTTAGTGTTTATGGTTGGTTCAGAGAGTATTTAACTTTTGCTTATCAGATACATTATCCTTTTGAGTCATTACTGCATTTTCATCAGACCTGGGCTGGTCTATAATTAATTACTCCGTAGTATCTTCTTTAACTGCAACTTTGTTCCTTTTATCCCTTACTGATTGTTTAATTTGGTCAATCTCTAATTCAGTTAGTAATTTCTTTTTCATAATATTTCTTCTGACATTGGCAAGTTTGTTACTGTCTATGTAGCGTCTTACTTCAAGATGTTTTTTCTTAGTTTAAGTAGGTTTATACAGTATTAGATTTATTTGTCAGGGAATACATGGCATGATAGAAGGACTTAAGAACTTCTTTATTATCTACCCTAGAACTTTTTTCATTCTTTTTGTTTTGGTTATTTGATGACGAGCATGGGTGGCCATCTGTTGGAATATTCCGGTTGTGGAGTACTTTCAGCTCCTGTGTTTCGGGAAGATTTGAACCAGTAGAAGATTTTTCGTACCCAATCTGGTTCCTCACTCGGGTGCGCAGCCCTTGGTGACACAGGTGACAGCCGATCCGTTTTGTATTTTACTTTGTTATCATTGGGTCATAACGAGCTTGGACGTTGACATTAGGGGACCTTATTATTATTATTATTATTATTATTATTATTATTATTATTATTATTATTATTATTATTATTATTATTATTATTGTTCAGTAGTTTTATTTTTATAACGTGCTTTCACTTCACTACCGAGCGCAGCTCTGTGCGCCTTGGGTATGTGCTGTGGTTTACTGTGGTGCTCTTATGTTTACTGTATTGAAAGTGTTTTGCGTAGAATGTGTGCAGTACCCAGTAGTGCAATTTTCTGTATGTTATATATATTTGTAAGTCCTGGTATTTTTGTTATGTATTTGTCTGAATATTTTTTTTATTATACCTAAGGCACCTACTATGATAGGAATTGTTTCTGTTTTTAGATTCCACATTCGAGTTATCTCTATTTCCAGGTCTTTGTATTTTGAAAGTTTTTCCATTTCTTTTAGAGAAACGTTGTCATCTGCTGGTATTGATACATCAATTAGAAAGCATTTTTTTCTTCATGATCTTTGACAACTATATCTGGTCTATTTGCCTTAATTTCTCTATCTGTGTGTATTGGCATATCCCAGAGTATGGTTGCTTTCTCGTTTTCTGTGACCTTTTCTGGCGTGTGTTTATACCATCTTTTTTCTGTTGTTATTCCATAGTGTTGGCATAGCTTCCAGTGTATATAGGTCCCAGCTCTGTCGTGTCTGTGAATATATTCCTTCTTAGCCAGGACTGGGCAGCCAGAGATAATATGATTTATTGTTTCTTGTCGATCTCCACATATTCTACAGTTACTTGCTATATTTCTTTTCATTATGTGTTTTTGGTAATTTCTGGTGGGGAGGCTCTGGTCTTGTGCAGCAATTAAAAATCCTTCAGTCTCTGCTTTGAGTCCTGAGCTTCTCAGCCATTGCTGGGATTTTTCTCTGTCTATTTCTTTCGCATTTAGTTTAGCCCAGTATTTACCATGTAGGGGCTTTTCTTGCCATCGTTTTATCATGGTCCGTTGCTGTTCTAGTTTTAGTTTTGATTTCATTTGTTTTATAGCTTTTGTTGTTTCTTCTTCTTCTTCTTCTTCTTCTTCTTCTTCTTCTTCTTCTTCTTCTTCTTCTTCTTCTTCTTCTTCTTCTTCTTCTTCTTCTTCTTCTTCTTCTTCTTCTTCTTCTTCTTCTTCTTCTTCTTCTTCTTCTTCTTCTTCTTCTTCTTCTTCTTCTTCGTATTTGTTAGGTAGATTGATTTCTCGTTTGTATTTGTCAGCTTCCTTAAATACTGAAAACAGTTTTTTGTTTTGCTCGTGTTTTGTGGCTATTTGTATTAGTTTCCCTTGCTTCTGGAGTAGGCATTTTTGCAGTCCTATGGTGGTTATTTTATAATAGTTTTCCAGCTGTATAAGACCCCTGCCACCTTCTGTACGTTGTATATATAGCCTTTCTATGTCAGATTTTGGGTGGTGCATCCTATATCCTGTCATTATTTTTCTTGTTTTCCTGTCTATTTTACATAGTTCGTTTAGTGTCCAGTTAAGGATGTTGTAGCTGTAGCTTATAACTGGGACAGCTAAAGTGTTGATACCCATTATCTTGTTTTTAGCATTGAGCTCTGTTTTTAGTATTGATCTAATTCGTCTATAGTACACTTTCTTTATTTTTTCTTTCATTTGTGTATGTTGTATCCTATCTAGTTCATTGACTCCTAAATATTTATATGGTTGGCTTTCGTCTAGTTCTCTTATTTCATTGGCTTTATCTAGTGTTATATTGCTACTTTTAACTAATTTTCCTCTTTTCAGGGTTGCTTTGGCACATTTTTCTAATCCGAATTTCATATCTATTTCCTTGGTAAAGCCGTGTACTGTCTGTAGTAGTGTTTCTAGCTCTTTGTCATTTTTAGCATATAATTTTAGGTCATCCATATATAAAAGGTGGCTGACTGTTGTTCCGTAGCATTTGTAACCGCATCCAGTTCTGTTTAGCAATTCAGTTAAAGGTGTGAGTGCCAGGCAGAACAGGAGTGGAGAGAGCGTGTCTCCCTGGAATATTCCTCTTCTAATGGGGATGGCTTTCGTTTTCACAAGTCCCTCTTTTGTTTGGAGCTGTAGCACTGTCTGCCATTTGTTCATTGAGTGCCTTATGTATTTTATGATAATTGGTGCCACCTTGTTTATGGCTAGAGTTTCCAGAATCCACGTGTGGGGAACACTATGGAAAGCCTTTTGGTAGTCCATCCAGGCCATACTGAGACCGTTCTTCTTTCTGCGGCTGTCTTCAGTTATAGCTTTATTGATCAATAATTGGTCTTTACAGCCGTATGAGCCCTTGCAGCATCCCTTCTGCTCTTCTGGAAACAGATTGTTATTTTCCCGGTGCTTACTCAATCTCTGCGATATTATTGCAGTAAAGGCTTTGTAGATCGTCGGGAGGCAGGTTATAGGTCTATAGTTTTGTGGCTTCTCCGTTTCCGTGGATTTGGGGATTAAGATGGTTTTCCCTTTCGTGAGCCATTCAGGCATTGTCTCTGGTTCTGCTAGTATGTTGTTAAAGTTTTCTGCCAGCTTTTTATGCACTCCTGTCAGGTGTTTTAACCAGAAGTTGGGGATCTTGTCGTGCCCAGGTGCCTTCCAGTTGCTTAGTCTTTGCAGTGTCTGGGTGACCTCTTCAGTTGTTATAGGGGTCCAGAGTTGCTCAGGTGCTAAGTTCGTTGTTTTAATGGTCCTTTTCTGGGGTTGTTGCTTCACCGACCATATTTTTTTCCAGAATTCTTCCAGTTCTTCTGCTGTTGGTGCTGCAGTAATGTCTATTTTATTTTTACCCAGTTCTTGGTAGAGTTTTTTGGGGTTGGATTTGAACTGTTTGTTTTGTTCAAAGAAACGTTGGCGTTTCTCATACCGGCGGATCCTTTGTGCTTTGGCAAGGATGTCTTGCTTTAGTTTTTCTTTTGCCTCAGGTAAGTCTTTTTCTGTAATGCTGTATTTGTACAGTATCTTTGTTTTCTTCTTGTTACTTAGTAGTGTTGATTGTTTACTAATTTCGTTGAGAATCGATAAATCTTTTCTCTTTTTTTTAAATTTTGTTCTGGATGTTATTTATCCACAAGGTCTGTTTGGGTGGTAGAACTCGTGTTCGGATGGTTTTGAGTGAGTATCCTGCTTCTTTTGTGGCTGAAGTGGCTGCCGCATATATTATGTCATTTAGTTCAGTGATATTGCCAGTTGTTTCTGTGGTTGTTAGTTCCGTGACGGCCAGGTTTATGCTATTTATTATTGATGTTGTTTTATTGTCTATTTTGATTTTTGGGAGATGTAATCTGTGGTCCATTCTAAGATCTGTGGTTTTCAGTTCTTCGGTTATTCTCATTTTCATAGTATCGTAATTATTAGATTTCCCTTCGTTATTCCCAGGCTTTAGATTTGTTTTGCCTTCCTTTTCATTCATATGTTTGTCTGTGGTGTTCTGGATTGGTGCTTTTTGTACACTATTATACATCTCTACGGTCTGGGTTTGTTGTTTTTTGTTTACTTCGTTTTTGCCGGAAATGTTACGTTTGTCCTCGTGTTTTACTATCTCAGTGTTTATATTATTATTTGGTATTGCTGTGTGACTACTATCTAGATTTTCCTGATGTATTTTTCCTTTCAATTGTTCTATTTCTATTTCTGATATTTTTTTGCTTTTAGAATATATCTTCTTATGTTAGCTAATTTGTTAGGGTTCATTGTTTTATCGAGGTCTTTATTTACATTATTTTTCTTCCATATTTTATATGTATGCGTTGTTGCGTTTTCGTTTTTCGGGTAGAGCACTGCTGTGAAATAAGCGTGTAGGATCGAAATGTATTCCTCACGTGTCCATTTATGCCGTTTTGGTTTTGTTTGTGGGATATGAGGAACAACGTCCGGCCCTTTATTTTGACGGTCATCGTTTTCGTAGGGTACCGGTTCGTTCATTTCTGTTGTCAGATTGCTTTGCACGTTCAGATCTTCGTACTTTTTGCGTAACAAGCTTACAGTACGCACTTCTCGGTTATTATTCTTGGGTGGAATAATACCGGTGTTATTTAATCTGTTTGTAGTTTTTTTGTACATGCTGTTTTTGGGTTTTGAGATGGTCTGATTTTGATGTAACACGTGTGTTTACGATCGCTGTGCTTGTAGTGGAGGTATCAAGTTAAAATACATCATTATATTTGGAAAAATAGAAATAAATTTCAATGAGTATTACTTACTCGGATATAGTCCAACCCTTTGTCAGCTATTTTTTGGCTCCATGCGATGTCTTTATTTCCGATGTTTTTGGATAAATTTTGGAGCAGTGATTTATCGTTCTCACATGTTAAACATCCCCGGTGTAGTCTTTTTTGGGGTTGGATTATTATTATTATTATTATTATTATTATTATTATTATTATTATTATTATTATTATTATTATTATTATTGAGTGAGAGAGCAGTGCATGCCATCAAAGTGACACTGGGGTAAAATATACGAAGCCCATTATACACATCATGAATACTAGTCTGATAAAGGTTCACCAGGCACATGCATCGCAATCATATGTGCGCGACATGGTGATCTCATATCAAGATAAACAGCGCATGACCTCGCAGGTGGGGCCCAGTGAGAATTTTCTTCAGGTCGAGTAGCCCATCCCGCTCAAAAGATCCCTGAATAAGGTTTGTTTAAGGATGTTGAGCAAAACACCCATGTTTCCAAAGGTGAATTATTCAAACCCCAAAGAATTCCTCCCAACACATGGCTATGATGCTCCCCCACTACTTCTGCTCATGATCAGAGATGCACATATCGTCAGCCACCAAGGGAATGCTAAACTGGTTAAGGCCAAACAGCTGACAAGCAAATTTGTGGTTTTAAGTAGAATATTTGCTGTAGCCCATCTTTTATTATTATTATTATTATTATTATTATTATTATTATTATTATTATTATTATTATTATTATTGTTATTATTATTATTGTTATTATTATTATTATTATTATTATTATTATTATTATTATCATTATTATTATTATTATTATTATTATTATTATTATTATTATTATTATTATTATTATTATTATTATTATTATTATTATTATTACTAAGGCGTGGAGCTTGGTAGAATCGTAGCACGCTGGACGGAATGCTTAGCGGTACTTCGTCCGTTGCTACATTCTGAGTTCAAATTACGTCAAGGTCGACTTTCTTTTTCATCCTTTCGAGGTCGATAGATTAAATACTAGTGAAACACTAGTCACTACGTTCCGAGTTCAAATTCCGCCCAGGTCCACTTTGCCTTTTATCCTTTCGGGGTCGATAAATTAAGTACCAGTGAAATACCGAGGTCGATGGAATGGACTTACATGTCACCCAAAATTCCAGGCTTTGTGCCTTTAGTAGAAAGGATTATTATTGTTATTATATGAAAACTCACAGCTTATTTTTATGGGTATGATGGAAAGTGTCAGCTGTCCAAAGCCAGCAGACTAATGTTACACTTATATTTATTTACTTGTCATGCTTCAAGAACCCTGCGAAGAATTCTTGCAGTTCTAAGCAATGCTAATTTTCTTGGTGTTTTACCCTCACACTTGCACTAATCTTTTTCAGCCATTTTGGTAGTTGAGTGCTGATACTTCCAAGTGCGCCATTTACTATTGGTATCATGTGTACTCTTTTTATTGACCACAACCTTCGTATTTCCCACTTCAAATTGTTTATTTTTCTTCTTTCACATTGATCCTGTTATCACCGGGGCATGCTATGTTGATTATCATACATGTTTATTCACCACAACAATGTCCGGTTTCCGATGTCTGGTCGGGTGATCGCATTGGAACATTGCACTCAGGATTTTGCAATTCTTATTTTCGGTGACTCCAGGACTTTTCTCATACCATGTCTTTGCTGCTTTTTGTAGGCCGTGATTTCCACAGAGCTCCCAATGGATCATTCTTTCTACATTGTCATGGCATCTTTTGTATTTGCGTTGTGCCAGTTTCGAGCATTATATCATGTCTGTTGTTCATCTTCCCAAATTTTTGCTTTCCTCCAATCAAGTCTTTGCTCCAATATTTCATACGTTCACTGAGAGATTTCTCCATATTTTCTACCAAACATACTCATTGTTTTATTTATCTAACTTTGCAGCATCATATCCTGTGGTCTTATAATCCAGGCATGCTTCACTCAATCCCATCAATCTGCCTCTGCAATTTCTGATTACTATTTTATAAACTAACAACTGGTCTTTTGTTGCCCTACTTTGCCTGCTGCACTCTTTCTGTTCCACTGGAAGTAAAATGTTACTTTCCAGATTATATCACTTCTCCGCCAAGACACAGGTCATAAGGTTCCACGTAAGTGGTAAATAGGTTGTAGGTCAGAAATTTAACGTCAATTTACCTTTCAAGGCAGTCTTTAAGAAGTGCCACGAGATCCTGTAATTGATTTTCTATTAAATCCACTGGTTCATGTTCATACCATTTTCCCGTTGTTTCGAAACCACACACTTGCCTAACATTCCGATGCACTCTTTCACCTAGACAATCATATCTGCGCTTATACTCCTTTTGTACGAGTATAGTACACTCACTCAAAAGGTGAGTGATACGTTTGTTTCCTATCTTGCAAATTCTACATTTGCTATCTGACTGAATGTAGTTGATCATTGCCTTTATCAGATTTGTTCCAATGGCTTATCCCTAAGCGGCTAAAATTAGTGTTTCGGTGTCTTATATCTAGTTGCTGCCCATGTTTCGGACATCTTCGGAAGGAGGATGATGTCCTAAACATCATAATTAGTTCTTTCCATGGCTGACATGGAAAAACTTAGCATTTTTTTCTCATCTTGTTCATTTCTTCGTATTTTCGCTCTCTTCTCTCTCTCACGTTCTCTCTTACACTGTATATATATATATATATATATATATATATATATATATATATATATATATATATATATATATATATATATAGATATATATATATAGGAAAATTAAAAAAAAAATAATAAGGCAGAATGCTAAACTGAAAGCATATTTTAATATAGATGTGTATAAGGAGGATTAAGGCTTACAACAGGACAAAAGCCTTACTATCAAAGAAGCTGACAAAGGTAGTTCTGTAGTCCTAATGGACATAGATTTTTACAAACACCTAGTACTTTCCTTACTAAACGACAACTCTTTCTATGAAATTATCACTAACTATAAACAACAAAAAACACTAAAAAACCTCACCACCCTTATACTCCAACATGGTCAAGAACTCACGGACAAAGAAAAGGATTATATTATTAATTTCAAATGCAAGCCCAGCCTCTTCTATGGCCTCCCTAAAATCCATAAAAACAAATTCATCACCGAAGCCTGCAAACTCTCCTCTGACATCTACATCAACATCAAGGCACCGGAAGACTTAAAACGAAGACCCATTATAGCAGGCACCTCCTGCTAAACACACCGCTTAAGCAATTTCCTGGACATCCTTTTGAAACCTTTCCTCAGTCACATCAAAAGTTTCATTAGAGATGATCTTGACATGCTCAAGCACCTCCCGAAAACAACCAACGAGGAGGCATTGTTGGTTTCTTTTGACGTGATAAACCTATATACAAACATCCCACATGAATATGGTATTGAGGCAATTAAATTCTGGCTGGAGAAACACCCAGAAGCATTTCCTAATCGCATTAGCACAACCTTCATTACAGAATCACTCAAGTTCATTCTGACCAATAATTACTTCCTGTTTGCAAACACATACTACCGCCAAAATTGTGGTAAAGCTGCACCAGTCCTTGCGAACCTCATAATGGGTTTTTTTGAATTATCACTATATGAGATCTCATGCCAGAAATTTGGACACCTTTTCCACTTCTACTTAATGGAAAACTGGAAAAGATACTTGGATGATTGTTTCATCATATGGAAGGAATCCTATGAAAAACTTCTGGAATTCAAAACCATACTTAACAACATACATCCAAGTATTCAATTCACTAAGGAATTCAGCACACACCACAATTAAACAAAACCTCCCCTTACTGACCACAGACCCGAAAATGAATAATATCATCAATGCACACAAAGTCCTTAAATGCAAAAGGCAACACAAATCTTTGAAAAAACTCTTAACTAATGCCAAACTACACACACCACTTCCACCCCCATCAGTTAAAAAAATGTGCACGCCCTAACTGTGGTACCTGCCCCTACCTACTTGAAGGCTCTGAATTTACCTTCAAACAAGGAACAAGGTTTAAAATCAAGACCAATTTCTCTTGTTCGTCCGGGAACCTCATTTTCGTCCTCATATGCACAGGTTGCCAACACAACTATATCGGAAAGACGTGCCTCCCTTTGCGTAGAAGAGTAGCAGTCCATAAAGAACAAATAAATCTTCCACAATACCGCCAAATTCCACTCAGTGGCTACATAGACTCTTGCGCCAGAAATAAAAATCCTAAATTCCTTACATTCCCTTTCTATCAATGTAAAGACAGAATCTCTACACAAGAAAGAACCAACAAGGAGAATCTTTTTATAGAGAAATTCCAAACGCTTCTTAACATACAAATCTCTCGGTGACCATATTCCCTTCTCTCGCCTACCCAATTAAATACATATAAATTTACTTCTTGTTTCTCTAAGAACAGACATAAACTTCCTGTTGACAAAGAGTCCAGAACTCCAACTAAAGAGTATAAAACCCACAGAATTGTCTCCCCTTATCCACACTTCTTGTTTGACACAGACATTGAGCCTTTTATAAACACAACACTAATCTTGAATACATGCATCCCAATCTTTCTAACAATTATCTACATGGAATACCATTGAACTTTAAAAGCTGAAAGACAATATAATGTATTGGTATATTTATTTTTGTATATTCATTTATATATATATATATATATATATATATATATATATATATATATATTTGTAAAAACATTATTTTCATTTTCCCTCTTCTTGAAAATTTGCCATGCAATGAAAGCCGGTTAGAAATCCTTTTTAATCCTCCTTATACACATCTATATTAAAATATACTTTCAGTTCAGCATTCTGCCTTATTATTATTATTATTATTATTATTATTATTATTATTATTATTATTATTATTATTATTATTATTTTTAATTTTTAATTTTCCTATTATTTCTACACGCGCGTTTAACACAACCCCACCATTTACAGACTGATACACACACACACACACACACACACACACAGACACCCACGCACACACACACACACGCACACACACGTACACACACATATATATTAATATATATTAATGACAAAAGAACGAGTGTTACGTAATCCCCTTCGTTAGCTTACACCCATTTCAGCTACTAATAACCGTGCACTCCGAGTTAAGTGCCTATAGATCTTATTGCTTCTTTGGAGTCGAACCGTACTAATACTGTGAAGTATAAGTACACAGAGTTACTGAGTTCTAACAGTTGTTTATTGTTATCATTTCAGCTAAGCAGAATCATATGTGTATGCATGCATGTGAATGTGTGTGAGGTGCTTCCGTAATAATTCCTGTCTACCTAATATCACTCACAAAACTGTAAAATGGGTCACCTGCTCAATTAAGTCCGACGAAAAATTGAACATTGACATCTGCGAGATGACCTATTTAACCACATAAACCACATAGTCAGGTCTGCACCTATGTGTGGTTGGCTAACGTTTCTACACTGATACACAACAGGACTGTTCACATTGAGTAATTGTCAACAGTATCTGACAGCGACGAACCTAGAGATATTCCATAACTTATTAGCTGAAGGGAGCACTGGTCTACTACTACACACACACACAAATACACACACACACAAATACATATGCAAACACACTCACACACATTCATACACATGCATACATATATAACATTATTCAAATGTGCTGACGAAAGGAATGATGAGTATTTGTCCTCTTAATTCTATTTATATTGTCATGTATGTGGTGGTTTATTGATTTACAGTCGTTACAGGTATATGTGTGTATGTAGGACAGTTGGCACTGTATGTGTGTGTGAATATATATATATATATATATATATATATATATATATATATATATATATATATATATATATATATATATATATATGTGCACATACATTTGTGTATACACTGTTATGCCTGTCTGCGCATGAACGTTTACAAGCTTTAAAATACATCAGTACATGTCTGAATACACACACACACACGCACGCACGTACACAAACACACACACACACACACACACATACACACACACACAGACATATATATATATTCATGGTTTAAGTTCTTTTTTCTTGTTTTCATCACCCAACCTATATATACATTTACGCATATTGTTTATTGTTTATTATGATCTTTTAGATACCAAATTAATGTCTACATGTAGAGTAAGGATTAGATATTCTTTTGGACAACTGAGATGAAGAACTATCTATATAAAAAAAGACGTCAGAATTCTAAAGGATCATGATAAACAATTTGATTTGGAATGGCATAGTCTCTCTATATCTTTTCTGTATGATAGATGTAAATCTTTTTGTCTGCTTTGTAAGAGTGAAATGTAGAATCCTCTTGTAAACACGTTTATAGAACGCGTTTATCGCTGCAAACATTGACAGAAACATACCTTTAGTTCCTATAAGTGATTTCTACCATTCTATAAAATTCGACCTTTGACTGTCTTCTTACATTTCACTTCCTTTAAGCTTTATTCCTATTCACCTACCACTCTATATCTCCCCCCTATTAGTTTTCTGCTAATTTCTTTCTTTCTCCTCCACTTTCTATAAACTACCTTTGACGTTATATCTACTAACGGTCTATTAAACAAAAACTTGTTAGCGTTCCCTTCATGATATACGCAGTCATCACATTCTTTTAAAAGATTTGAATAACACCTGCGTTTAACTCCTTTTATATATATATATATATATATATATATATATATATATATAAATATGTATGTATGTACATATATATATGTACATATATATATTTATGTATGTATGTATGCATATATGTGTATATATATATATATGTACATACATACATATAAATATATATATGTACATATATATATGTACATACATACATACATACATATATATATATGTGTGTGTGTGTGCGTATGTGCTTTATAAGCTTAGTTTGAGTGTGTACATGAATGTGTCACTTGTATTCATTTACAAATATTAGAGTAAAGCACAACCATCTTTTCCTTCTTCTTTTCCTTCCTCTTCATCATCATCATTTTCAATATGAATCTGTAATACAGTTCTATATTTAAGAGATGAAGAATTATTTACATTTGACGGATATTTCTCCTCATCTTGTTTGAAAAATGCCCGTCGTATATATATATATATATATATATATATATATACGACGGGCATTTTTCAGTTTATATATATATATATATCTGTAAAAATATGTGACAATTATTCGGTAGTAACCATGATAAACTTCGAGTTTCGGATGCCGGGGCGGAAACCCACGCCGCCATCTCTTCAGTTATCTGGCCATTGAAAATGACCTCATTTTCATAGGTTCTCATTCCTAACGATTATTATTATTATTATTATTACTATTATTAATCAGGTCGCTGCCGTGAATCGAACTCGGAACCTTGGGGTTAGTAGCCCGCGCTCTTAACCACTACGCCATATGCCCGTGGGCAATTATGGGGTGAATTTTAAGGCTTATAAATCTATTATTTTTCTATCCTTCCTCAATACCGGTTCCCATATGCTATTCATATCTGCACTCGGTCTGCTTAGGAGGTTGTTGTGTCCTAGCATATGTGCTGCTTCTTTTAGTTTTCGTATTTTCCAGTGTTGTTCCCTGTCTATTATTTTAACTTCATCCCACAGGGGGAGGTGGTTTCCATTTTTCCATACATGATCAGCTATACCCGATTTATCAATATCTCCTCGTGTAACATCGTTAGGAATGAGAACCCAGGTTCGAAATTTCCCCAAGACACCTGACGAAGGCTGGAGGGTATATCAGCCGAAACGTTGTGTTAACAACAAACAAGATGAGGAGAAATATCCGTCAAATGTAAATAATGTAAATAATGTGAATCTGTAATGTTTCTGTGTGTGTGTGTGTGTGTGTGTGTGTTTGTGTGCATGTTGCCTTTAAACCTCTCTCTCCCTCTCGCTCTTTTATATACATATATGCATGTATGCAGGCGTGGCTGTGTGGTTGCTTCCCCACCACATGGTTCTGGGTTCAGTCCCACTGCATGGCACCTTGAGCAAGTGTATTCTACTATAGCCCCGAGCCAACCAAAGCCTTATGACTGAATTTGGTAGACGGAAACTGAAAAATGCCCGTCGTATATATATATATATATATATATATATATATATACGACGGGCATTTTTCAGTTTATATATATATATATATCTGTAAAAATATGTGACAATTATTCGGTAGTAACCATGATAAACTTCGAGTTTCGGATGCCGGGGCGGAAACCCACGCCGCCATCTCTTCAGTTATCTGGCCATTGAAAATGACCTCATTTTCATAGGTATCTTCAATGGCCAGATAACTGAAGAGATAGCAGCGTGGGTTTCCGCCCCGGCATCTGAAACTCGGAGTTTTATCATGGCTACTGAATAATTGTCACATATTTTTACAGATAAATTCCTCTATTTACATAATATCGAGGTCTCTTTCTTTCTTTTGTTGTCTTTTCTATCAATATATATATATATATATATATATATATATATATATATATATATATACTACTCTCTCTCCTTACCCCTTGCTGGTCACATGTGACCGGCTACTACATCCGTTCTTCTTTTGGCTACTGCCAAGCTAGCACGAACTTTCTTCTCTCTCCAGTTCGTCACATCACAGCGTTCAGTATACAGATATTTTTTCACGTCTGGCCTACAACCCTTCCTGTTTATTTTCACTGTTTCGTTTTCCTATCGTGCTTTCTGTTTGCCACGTAATTCCCCCGCATTACAAATTTAATTTAATTTAATTTAATTTGTTTCCGCGGGAAGAACTATTCTAACCATGCGTCCTGCCCTAATTCTTCGAAACGCTTAGTTTAGAATAGGGCCAGCTGATGAAAGAAATATTTTCTATGTGACCTGTTTGTTTTCTGTGTCCTGTTTATGTTTTGTTTTTCATTTTGTCCACGTTTTTTTGTGACGTCCTGTACCCAGATATGCATCTATATATACATGTAGATGTAGGTATGTACATACATGTACGTATATATGCATATACTCACATATTATTTGTGTGTATATTTATCCACAGATGATATGAACAGTAGTGACATCTAACTTCAAATCTCAGTGTTTGAATGTTTCATTTATAAATTTTTATGCACCATGTGCTCTGTTTTTGGCGCAAAACAAAACCAGTTGCACAGTCAGAGACTAACATAAACAGTCACGGATTTAAAGTGGTGGTCCACACTGACGAGGCTCAGGGTTAAATACCCAAAAGCCGAAACCTGGTTTGTGGATATCCCTAATTGCATAATATTTTTATTTGCGCTGTTAAATGTTTTAATTCTTTCTGTTTTCCTCGCATACTGTTTTTCTCTGTTATATTGGTGCGCTACGGTGGATTATTTTAAGACTTAGCTCTTATTTCTAGCAAGTAGATGCTCATTAAGCATCATTACGCTTCGTGCAAATTTATAATTCATAGCTCTTTAAAGCTATTATAACTGCGTTCCACCCATGCCACTACTGGTGATATCATCAAATTTAGAATTTATCCACAGATGATATGAACAGTAGTGACATCTAACTTCAAATCTCAGTGTTTGAATGTTTCATTTATATATATATATATATATATATATATATATAAATATATATATATATATATATATATATATATATATATATATATAAGGTTACCAGAGTAAGCACATAAATGTGAAAGAAGGTGGAAAAAATAGTACTCGAATAGCGGAGGTAGAGTAATATTCTTTATTAATAAAGCTGCAAAAACATCATAAAAACTGTCACTCAGGGTTCCACGTTCCCATTCGTCAGACAGTTTTGGTTGAGAAACTCAAAACCAAAACTGTCCGACGAACGGGAACGTGAAACTCTGAGTAATAGTTTTTGTGATGTTTCTGCAGCTTTATTAGTAAAGTGTGTGTGTACGTACGTATATATATATATATATATATATATATATATATATATATATATATATATATATGTGTGTGCGTGTGTGTGTGTGTGTGTGTGTGTATATGTTTGTGTATCCATGTTTGCCCCTCCCCCGGTCACTTGACAACAGATGTTGGTGTATTTACGTCCAAGTAACTTAGCAGTTCGGCAAAAGAGACCGATAGAATTAGTACTAGGCTTACTAAGAATAAGTTCTGGGGTCGATTTGTTCGACTAAAAGACGGTGTTCCAGCATGGCTGCAGTCAAATGAAACAAAAGAATAAAAGAATAATAGTGTGTGTTTGTTTGTTTGTTTGTGTGCGTGTGTGTGTTTGTGCGTGCGTGTATTGCGTGTATTGCGTGTATTGCGTGTAGGTACGAGGTAGTATCATATTTATCAAAGTTTTAATATCATCTTCGAAATAGTTACCTTACATAGCAATACACCGGTCCCAGTTTTCCTGCCACTTTTGGAATCCTGTTTGGATGTTGTTTTCCGTAAGCGAGTTAAGGACCCTCTGCGATTCGCTCTGGACCTCGACAACGCTGTTAAAATGGTAACCTTTAAGCCGCCTTGTCGTCTTGGGGGAAGAGATGGAAGTCTGCAGGTGCCAAATCTGACGAAGAGGGTGGGTGCGGAAGTGATACCATTTTGTTTTTGGCGAGAAACTCACAAAATCGCAGACTACAGCATACACGTGATCACAAAAACACAAATTTCACAACTTGCGAAATAAACACAGGGATGTCACTCGGCACACTGCCTCATGAAGGTCACTGCTAGTTCTCATTGTGCACGCAATCGTGTGCTACCATCTGTTGGCGCGCTACAAAACTAGTCCGAGAAATGTTTGATAACGCCTCTATATGTGTGTACGCAATGGCTTCTACGCAGTTTCCATTAGCCAATTTCCACTTACAAGTCTATGGTAAAAGCTAATTGCTCAGTGTATTATGTAATGGAATCAAATGCTGGACCACGCTGCTGCATGAACCTTTCACCTACACACATATCTTCACTTCTATGTGTAGTGTGCTTAGATTCCTTCTGTACTGACGCAATTTTAACACTCCGTCATTTACGACGGTGAGTGTTCCAGTTTGATCCGATCAACGGAACAGCCTGCTCGTGAAATTAACTTGCAAGTGGGTGGGCTTTCTATAGACACGCATACCATTAACGTAGTTCTTACAGAAATTCAGCGTGACCCTTTGAATTACAGGTACAACGCATTTTTGCCAGCTGAAATAAAGTGTCTTGCTCAATAACATAACGCGCCGCCGGGACTCGAACTCACTACCTTACGATCGTGAGCCGAATATCCTAATCGATAAGCCACGCACCTTCACTAACACATTTAGTTGTTTATGTATCACTTCACACTTCTCCAATCTGGCAAAACTAAGTCCCTAAAGACAATCGACATAGAACAGATGTGATTACGCTTTTCCTTCAAAGTTCATTGATTTTATTATAAGCTTTTTTTAATATATAAAAATTGTGTACACTTGTTATGCATATGTCTTGTGTCAAAGAGTTCACTCAGTTCTTCCTTCCTCATCGCATCCACATCTATTAAACGCGTCTATCAACGAACAACCTGTAGACGTTATTCCTCCATATTGCTGTTAATTATATGGAACACTAATATAATGGTGTTTTAGGACATTATAAATGCGTTGTACAGAGCATTGAGTGTGTTCAGTTATGTCCTAATAAATATATCTACACTGATGTCTATGAGGACATTATAAAGTTGATCTTATTATTTTACGGTGCTATTGTTAGAGTTAGAGTCTGTTGGTTCTTGCAAATTCTTGTAAACCAATAAACAGAGTAACGTCAAGCCAATACCCTCAAACGCAAGAAGAAATACTCTTGGCTCTAAAGTAAACCTCTGTTAAGTAATCCCGAAAACAACATACAAAAAGTATTTTCTGTGTAATCCCCAAAACATTTTAATCTGTAAACATTGTCAAAGTACCTTTAAATGTAGGTAATAGCAAACGTCTTTTACTGTGACCTTAAGATCACACAATCATCTTAAAATCAAATTACTTTTATAACAAACTTCTAATTTTCTTATGTTTTCAAAAACATTCTCTAGAATAATACTCTGTGCAAAACCCAAAATATGACAGCCGAGTCATAGCACCAACTTGAACTTCTAACTTGCGTCTTGATGTCTCTGGGTGAGACTTCCAGTCAACTTGTACAAATACAAAGCAAAAGCCAAATAATAATAATAATAATAATAATAATAATAATAATAATAATAATAATAATAATAATGAAAGAAAATGAAAGAAAAAAAAAAGAAAGAGTACTATAGACGAGTTAGATCAATACTAAAAACAGCTCAATGCTAAAAACAAGATAATGGGTATCAACACTTTAGCTGTCCCAGTTATAAGCTACAGCTACAACATCCTTAACTGGACACTAAACGAACTATGTAAAATAGACAGGAAAACAAGAAAAATAATGATAGGATATAGGATGCACCACCCAAAATCTGACATAGAAAGGCTATATATACAACGCACAGAAGGTGGCAGGGGTCTTATACAGCTAGAAAACTATTATAAAATACAAACAAGAAATCAATCTACCTAACAAATACGAAGAAGAAGAAGAAGAAGAAGAAGAAGAAGAAGAAGAAGAAGAAGAAGAAGAAGAAGAAGAAGAAGAAGAAGAAGAAGAAGAAGAAGAAACAACAAAATCTATAAAACAAATGAAATCAAAACTAAAACTAGAACAGCAACGGACCATGATAAAACGATGGCAAGAAAAGCCCCTACATGGTAAATACTGGGCTAAACTAAATGCAAAAGAAATAGACAGAGAAAAATCCCAGCAATGGTTGAGAAGCTCAGGACTCAAAGCAGAGACTGAAGGATTTTTAATTGCTGCACAAGACCAAAGCCTCCCCACCAGAAATTAGCAAAAACATATAATGAAAAGAAATATAACAAGTAACTGTAGAATATGTGGAGATGGACAAGAAACAATAAATCATATTATCTTTGTCTGCCCAGTCCTGGCTAAGAAGGAATATATTCATAGACACGACAAAGCTGGGACCTATATACACTGGAAGCTATGCCAACACTATGGAATAACAACAGAAAAAAGATGGTATAAACACACGCCAGAAAAGGTCACAGAAAACGAGAAAGCAACCATGCTCTGGGATATGCCAATACACAGATAGAGAAATTAAGGCAAATAGACCAGATATAGTTGTCAAAGATCATGAAGAAAAAAATGCTTTCTAATTGATGTATCAATACCAGCAGATGACAATGTTTCCCTAAAAGAAATGGAAAAACTTTCAAAATACAAAGACCTGGAAATAGAGGTAACTCGAATGTGGAATTTAAAAGCAGAAACAATTCCTATCATAGTAGGTGCCTTAGGTATAATAAAAAAATATTCAGACAAATACATAACAAAAACACCAGGACTTACAAATATATATAACATACAGAAAATTGCACTACTGGGCACTGCACACATCCTACGCAAAACACCTTCAATACAGTAACCATAAGAGCACCATAGCAAACCACAGCACATACCCAAGGCGCACAGAGTTGCGCTCGGTAGTGAAGTGAAAGCACGTTATAAAACTAAAACTACTGAACAATAATAATAATAATATACCTAGGAAGGAAGGCGAAAGAGAGTTAATATCAGTAGAAGACTGCGTGGAGTTAGCTAGAGTAGATATAGACTTCTATGTAGGTAATGGTGAAGAAAGGTTACTAAAAGCTGCTAGACATAGGGAAACCAAAAACCTCAAACAAAGTTAAAAACTAGAAAAAGGAACAGAAGTTATCTGACTGGCAAGAGAAAGCGCTGCATGGTAAATTGCCACAGATAGTTGCAGAAAATAGTAGTAGTGGGACATGGCTATGATTGCGGAAAGGAAGGCTAAAGAGGGAGACAGAAAGTTTGTTAGTAGCTGCACAAGATAAAGCACTAAGGACTAATTGGATAAAAGCCATGATACATAAAAACCAAGTAGATTCCCAATGCAGGTTATGCAAATCAAAAGAGGAAAGTGCTACTCATATAGTAAGTGAATGTAGCATGCTGGCACAGAAAGAAAACAAGAATAGATATGACAACTTAAGGAGAGTAATCCACTGGCGGTTATGTAGAAAGCTACGATTTGAACATACTGATAAATGGTATGAACATGAACCTAGTAGAGTACTAGAAAGTAAGAAATACAAGATGTTGTGGGACTTTAACAATCAGACTGACAGAGTAATAGAAACTAGAACGCCTGATTTAGTTGCAGTAGATAAAGAGAGTAAGAAGTACCAAATAACTGACTTTACAGACCCAAATGATGAAAAAATCAATGTGAAGTATAGAAAAAATAGCAAAGTATCAGGACCTAGCTATTGAATTACAGAGACTATGGAAAGTGCGGGCAAAATGTATCCCAGTAGTTATAGGTGCATTGGGAACTATCCCTAAAGATCTAAGAAAATGGAGAGAGGAAATAGGCATAGAATCCAGTTTAATACAACTCCAGAAAACAGTGTTATCAGGGACAGCTAGGGTACTTAGGAGGTTTCTTGGCATCTAAAGTTACTTGTAGCCCGATGTTAATATTTTTTCTTTTCCAACATTCTAATCTGTTGTGTATATGAAAATAATAATAATAATAATAATAATAATAATAATAATAATAATAATAATAATAATAATAATAATAATAATAATAATAATAATAAAGACGAAGAGTGCGATTTTAGATGTTTTATTTTTTTAACAATATTTCGACAGAACGTCTGTCTTTCTCAAGTTCAAACCAAAAAGTGATTGAAAATTTAAAATTTCAGAAACCAAACGTAAACTATGAACGAGAGTAACCAGCGTCCGTACGTTGATGGAATGACATCATCAGTTTTTGTCAGTTTTTTAATAAGCAGAAAGAAAGAAAAAGGAAGACGACAGAAAAAGAAAAGAAAAAGAGAGAAAGAAGAATATTCAATCAAACAGTTTTGTATAAATTTGATGATATTCTCCTGTCATCTTATTCATTCCTCCAGGGCGTGATGTCAATAACCCGCAAACATATTTCTCCTCATACATTCTGAGAAGTGAAAGTGGGGTACATTCAGAATATTTTTTGAGAATGTGCACTTTCAAATCTTCAAAATTGCAGCCGCTTGAAACGAAATGTTCAGCAAGTTCTGTTGAACTACTGTTCTTGTGCCTGACGTCGAATCTGTGCCCATTAAACCTTTTGTTCAATTGTTCCGTTGTACAACCAACATAAATCAAGTTGTTTCTTGCATTCTGCAGCGTACACTAAATGGGAATCTTTGCAGGTTCCTCCTTCTGTATAAATCATAACATTTCTATTATCATTTTTGATGGTATTCACTTCACTCATGTTGTTGCACAATGAACAGGGCTTACCTCTCTTGCGGCTGTTCTTTAAGGTACAGCGTGTAGATACTCCAATGTTCGTTTTCTTGGAGTCAGATATAGAGGTCAATAATTCCTTTATGTTCTTATTCCGTCGAAAGGCTACAATGGGCGGCTGAGGAAATATCTGTTTGAAACTGGGATATTTTTTCGCCACATGTTGGTAACTTTCATGCAATACTTTTGAAATGCCAGCGAAACGTCGGTGCCAGTTAATCACTAAAGGAATTCTGTAATTTGTTGTATTTTGTTTGCTAAGATTAGGCGTGTAGGTTTGACTATCTTTGCTAATCTTAGCTATTTCACTTGTTATTTCCTTTAAACGTGATTCACTGTAACCTCGTTTGACATAATGACATACAAAAGCATTTGCATGTTTCCAGTAATCCCCTATGTCAGTGCAAATCCGTTTTATCCTCAAAAATTGGGATTTCGGATTTGACCGAATAAGATGATGTGGATGAACCGTAACCAGAGTATTGGTTCATGACCATGAAGGGATTTGTATGTCTTTAGTAACTGTCTCAAAATTTGTCATAAAGACATTAGCGAAACTAACTGCCATGGGGGTACCCATGGCGCAACCCTTCGTCTGGTGGTAGAATCTTTGTCTAAACTGCATTGTGTTACTTTCTAACACAAACCTCAATAATCTACAGAGCAAATTTGTTGGAACACTTTTATTTGACCGCTTTTCAAAGGCATCCATGCATGCTTCTACCCCTTCATTGTGGTCAATATTAGGATATAAGGAAGAAACAGCCATAGTTACCAAAAAACAGTTCTCAACACGGCCTCGGCGCTTAAAAAAGTTATTGATTTTAGATACAAAATCAAAAGTGTCCCGAATATAGGAACTTGATCTTTTTGCGACGGGGAGTAGAAAGCCATCCAGCCATTCCGAAATTTTGGCCGTACAGCATTCATATCCGCTGCAAATTGGGCGCATTGGAGGAAATCTTTCGAACTATTTGTGTATTTTAGGGAGACCAAAAAATATAGGTGTTCTTCTTTCAGACCTTAAAATCCTAGATTCAGCCTTACTAACGAAATTGTTTTCCTCCATTTCCAAAATTATTTTGTCAAGTTCCTCTCTGTTATTGGGGTTTGGATCGACAGGTAATTCTTCATATGAAGTTTTGTCATTTAAAACTTCTTCACAAGCCGAAATATACTCACTTTTGTCCATAATGACGATAGCGCCTCCTTTATCCGCCATCTTAATAACAATAGAATCATTATTAGCTAGACGTCGGAGTGCGTAAAGTTGGGAATTTGTGAGGTTATTCCAGGATTTCTTTCCACCTGTTTTAAGGCTTTCTCTAATGCCTGCCTGACAAGATTCAAGAAATTCTAGTAGTGCTTGTGAACGTCCCTCCCGAACTTTATCTGGATACCAATTGGGATTCTTTTCAATCCAATTATGCCAGATTCGATCATCATCATTATTTTTAGGAAATATAGGGTTCTCTGCCGCCTCGTTACCAGTTTTCTCAAAAAAATATTCTTTCAGCTTGTGGCGGCGGACAAACTGAAATAGCCCTTGAGCTAGTTTATTCTTGTCGAAATTTTTAGTGCTTGGGCAAAAACTCAGTCCAAGTTCTAAGACTGAGACATCGTCGGGCGAAAGTTTTAATTTGGATAAATCTATAACCGACTTATTCTCTAATGTGATGTTTTTTCTCGGGCAAGTGGTTTTCAGAGTCTTTTTTTTTCATTAGATTCCTGACTACTTTTTGGGTGCTGCTCGAAATCTTCACTTAAAACGCGGAACCTATTCGGTGACAAAATTTGTTCTGAATGGTCATGTGAGAAGTTACAATTTTTACTCGTCTTTCTAGGGGTAATCCATTTCTGGGTGGATGATAGAAAGTGAGTGACGTCTGTGGTATTAGTAGACATTTGAAAAACCTTTACTTTCGGGAAAGGAACAAATTTATTGTTTTCGAGGCAAAATCTTAAATGTGCTCGCATTTTTGACTGATCAAATAGAAATTTCTCTGGAGCGTTTCCAATGACCAGTTCAAATGCATACGCTAGGGCAAAAAGGCCACATTCATATGCGCCGACTTGGGGATTCATGATATGAACTTGTTGAATTGTAGGAATAATGTTTGTTTGTGGTGAATACAAGGTTGTTATTTGTGCCATTAGTTCCTGCGAAACTGGTAAATTCAAACTGTCATAAATATAAACATCTCCAAAAAAATTTGTTGATAAAACAAAATGATTGTTCCTGATGTGATGGATAAACAGTGTGCGGTGTGGATTGTATGTTAGAAATTCCGTATGAGAAAAAATGGTTGGTTGTATTGGAATTTCTGGAAAATTTTCCGTTACGATTTTCAACCCGGCGTCAATGAGTTTATCACATAACATTTGTCCTGAAAGTAAAAACGACTTCTCATATTTCAAAGCAAATCTTCTCAACCAAAATGTTCCCTTGCCCACTGGCTCAGGGGAATGGGAAATCAGAATTTTCAGCTTCTTTTCTTTTTTTGTTTTCAGGGCCGAAATTTCCTTTTTTTCAAAGTTCACCAAACAGTTCCACAAAAAATTCAATCGATTTTTAGAAAAACATACCTTTTCAAGGACACTCGAAATCTCTTTAATGTCTGTACCAAGTTGTTTTAATTTTGAACGATAGTGCTCAATAATAGCTTCCATTATGTTAAATGAATTGTTCTCACCAATTAATTCAAACTTTTGAAGCAATGAGTTGTCAGGCTTTGATGTACATATTGGTATGTTTGATGTAAGACCGTCCGGTATAACTTTTTCTTGTTTGCATCTTTCCAGAAAGAATAGGTGGCTCTTGATTTTAGCACGAAAACGATTAAGTTTTTTCACTGACAGAAATGACGATTTCTCAATTTCTGATTCATATTTGAATGGTACGAAGTCCATTGGTCCAGGATTGGGTTCAACACTGGGGTCTAGCGAAACTAACAGGGCTGACACGCCAACTGTGAGAAGGAATAAAACGCAAAAGCTGTAATTTACATTACGATTTTCCTTAGACACCCGGCTGCTTTGGTGACTTCTAAATCTACAGAGCAAATTTGTTGGAACACTTTTTTTTGTCTGGGAAGGATCACAGGATAGTTTAATGGACTTCTTGCATTTCTGTGATTGTTTTGCTAGAAACTATGGCTTTAAGTCCAACATAAAATTTACATCTAGATTTTCAAAAACTAGCGTTGAATTTTTGGACACAAAAGTCAAGTTTTCTGGAGGCAGAATAGTGACAGAGTTATTTTACAAGCCAACGTCATCCCACATATATCTCCACCGCCGCTCCGATCATCCACATCATCTTATTCGGTCAAATTTGAAATCCCAATTTTTGAGGATAAAACGGATTTGCACTGACATAGGGGATTACTGGAAACATGCAAATGCTTTTGTATGTCATTATGTCAAACGAGGTTACAGTGAATCACGTTTAAAGGAAATAACAAGTGAAATAGCTAAGATTAGCAAAGATAGTCAAACCTACACGCCTAATCTTAGCAAACAAAATACAACAAATTACAGAATTCCTTTAGTGATTAACTGGCACCGACGTTTCACTGGCATTTCAAAAGTGTTGCATGAAAGTTACCAACATGTGGCGAAAAAATATCCCAGTTTCAAACAGATATTTCCTCAGCCGCCCATTGTAGTCTTTCGACGGAATAAGAACATAAAGGAATTATTGACCTCTATATCTGACTCCAAGAAAACGAACATTGGAGTATCTACACGCTGTACCTTAAAGAACAGCCGCAAGAGAGGTAAGCCCTGTTCATTGTGCAACAACATGAGTGAAGTGAATACCATCAAAAATGATAATAGAAATGTTATGATTTATACAGAAGGGGGAACCTGCAAAGATTCCCATTTAGTGTACGCTGCAGAATGCAAGAAACAACTTGATTTATGTTGGTTGTACAACGGAACAATTAAACAAAAGGTTTAATGGGCACAGATTCGACGTCAGGCACAAGAACAGTAGTTCAACAGAACTTGCTGAACATTTCGTTTCAAGCGGCTGCAATTTTGAAGAAGATTTGAAAGTGCACATTCTCAAAAAATATTCTGAATGTACCCCACTTTCACTTCTCAGAATGTATGAGGAGAAATATGTTTGCGGGTTATTGACATCACGCCCTGGAGGAATGAATAAGATGACAGGAGAATATCATCAAATTTATACAAAACTGTTTGATTGAATATTCTTCTTTCTCTCTTTTTCTTTTCTTTTTCTGTCGTCTTCCTTTTTCTTTCTTTCTGCTTATTAAAAAACTGACAAAAACTGATGATGTCATTCCATCAACGTATGGACGCTGGTTACTATCGTTCATAGTTTACGTTTGGTTTCTGAAATTTTAAATTTTTAATCACCTTTTGTTTTGAACTTGACAAAGACAGACGTACTGTCGAAATATTGTTCAAAAAATAAAACATCTAAAATCGCACTCTTCGTCTTGACTATTTACCTTCGTGAAGAGTTACGTCAATCCTTTTTTAAAATTAATAATAATAATAATAATAATAATAATAATAATAATAATAATAATAATAATAATAATAATAATAATAATAACAAGCGTGTTTACGTTTGCTGTGCGAGTAGTGGAGATGATATCCAGTTAAAATACATCATTGTATTTGGAAAAATAGAAATAAATTTCAATGAGTATTACTTACTCGGATATAGTCCAACCCTTTGTCAGCTATTTTTTGCTCCATGCGATGTCTTTATTTCCGATGATTTTGGATAAATTTCGGAGCAGTGATTTGTCGTTCTCACACGTTAAACGTCTCCAGTGTAATCTTCTTCTTCTTCTTCTTCTTCTTCTTCTTCTTCTTCTTCTTCTTCTTCTTCTTCTTCTTCTTCTTCTTCTTCTTCTTCTTCTTCTTCTTCTTCTTCTTCTTCTTCTTCTTCTTCTTCTTCTTATTATTATTATTATTATTATTATTATTATTATTATTATTATTATTATTATTACTATTATTATTATTATTAAGGCGGCGAGCTGGCAGAATCGTCAGCACGCTGGACGAAATGCTTAGCGTATTATTATTATTATTATTATTGTTCAGTAGTTTTATTTTTATAACGTGCTTTCACTTCACTACCGAGCGCAACTCTGTGCGCCTTGGGTATGTGCTGTGGTTTGCTATGGTGCTCTTATGGTTACTGTATTGAAGGTGTTTTGCGTAGGATGTGTGCAGTGCCCAGTAGTGCAATTTTCTGTATGTTATACATATTTGTAAGTCCTGGTGTTTTTGTTATGTATTTGTCTGAATATTTTTTTTATTATACCTAAGGCACCTACTATAATAGGAATTGTTTCTGTTTTTAGATTCCACATTCGAGTTACCTCTATTTCCAGGTCTTTGTATTTTGAAAGTTTTTCCATTTCTTTTAGAGAGACGTTGTCATCTGCTGGTATTGATACATCAATTAGAAAGCATTTTTTTTCTTCATGATCTTTGACAACTATATCTGGTCTATTTGCCTTAATTTCTCTATCTGTGTGTATTGGCATATCCCAGAATATGGTTGCTTTCTCGTTTTCTGTGACCTTTTCTGGCGTGTGTTTATACCATCTTTTTTCTGTTGTTATTCCATAGTGTTGGCATAGCTTCCAGTGTATATAGGTCCCAGTTCTGTCGTGTCTGTGAATATATTCGTTCTTAGCCAGGACTAGGCAGCCAGAGATAATATGATTTATTGTTTCTTGTCCATCTCCACATATTCTACAGTTACTTGTTATGTTTCTTTTCATTATATGTTTTTGGTAATTTCTGGTGGGGAGGCTTTGGTCTTGTGCAGCAATTAAAAATCCTTCAGTCTCTGCTTTGAGTCCTGAGCTTCTCAACCGTTGCTGGGATTTTTCTCTGTCTATTTCTTTTGCATTTAGTTTAGCCCAGTATTTACCATGTAGGGGCTTTTCTTGCCATCGTTTTATCATGGTCCGTTGCTGTTCTAGTTTTAGTTTTGATTTCATTTGTTTTATAGCTTTTGTTGTTTCTTCTTCTTCTTCTTCTTCTTCTTCTTCTTCTTCTTCTTCTTCTTCTTCTTCTTCTTCTTCTTCTTCTTCTTCTTCTTCTTCTTCTTCTTCTTCTTCTTCTTCTTCTTCTTCTTCGTATTTGTTAGGTAGATTGATTTCTTGTTTGTATTTGTCAGCTTCCTTAAATACTGAAAACAGTTTTTTGTTTTGCTCGTGTTTTGTGGCTATTTGTATTAATTTTCCTTGCTTCTGGAGTAGGTATTTTTGCAGTCCTATGGTGGTTATTTTATAATAGTTTTCCAGCTGTATAAGACCCCTGCCACCTTCTGTACGTTGTATATATAGCCTTTCTATGTCAGATTTTGGGTGGTGCATCCTATATCCTGTCATTATTTTTCTTGTTTTCCTGTCTATTTTACATAGTTCGTTTAGTGTCCAGTTAAGGATGTTGTAGCTGTAGCTTATAACTGGGACAGCTAAAGTGTTGATACCCATTATCTTGTTTTTAGCATTGAGCTCTGTTTTTAGTATTGATCTAATTCGTCTATAGTACACTTTCTTTATTTTTTCTTTCATTTGTGTATGTTGTATCCTATCTAGTTCATTGACTCCTAAATATTTATATGGTTGGCTTTCGTCTAGTTCTCTTATTTCATTGGCTTTATCTAGTGTTATATTGCTACTTTTAACTAATTTTCCTCTTTTCAGGGTTGCTTTGGCACATTTTTCTAATCCGAATTTCATATCTATTTCCTTGGTAAAGCCGTGTACTGTCTGTAGTAGTGTTTCTAGCTCTTTGTCATTTTTAGCATATAATTTTAGGTCATCCATATATAAAAGGTGGCTGACTGTTGTTCCGTAGCATTTGTAACCGCATCCAGTTCTGTTTAGCAATTCAGTTAAAGGTGTGAGTGCCAGGCAGAACAGGAGTGGAGAGAGCGTGTCTCCCTGGAATATTCCTCTTCTAATGGGGATGGCTTTCGTTTTCACAAGTCCCTCTTTTGTTTGGAGCTGTAGCACTGTCTGCCATTTGTTCATTGAGTGCCTTATGTATTTTATGATAATTGGTGCCACCTTGTTTATGGCTAGAGTTTCCAGAATCCACGTGTGGGGAACACTATGGAAAGCCTTTTGGTAGTCCATCCAGGCCATACTGAGACCGTTCTTCTTTCTGCGGCTGTCTTCAGTTATAACTTTATTGATCAATAATTGGTCTTTACAGCCGTATGAGCCCTTGCAGCATCCCTTCTGCTCTTCTGGAAACAGATTGTTATTTTCCCGGTGCTTACTCAATCTCTGCGATATTATTGCAGTAAAGGTTTTGTAGATCGTCGGGAGGCAGGTTATAGGTCTATAGTTTTGTGGCTTCTCCGTTTCCGTGGATTTGGGGATTAAGATGGTTTTCCCTTTCGTGAGCCATTCAGGCATTGTCTCTGGTTCTGCTAGTATGTTGTTAAAGTTTTCTGCCAGCTTTTTATGCACTCCTGTCAGGTGTTTTAACCAGAAGTTGGGGATCTTGTCGTGCCCAGGTGCCTTCCAGTTGCTTAGTCTTTGCAGTGTCTGGGTGACCTCTTCAGTTGTTATAGGGGTCCAGAGTTGCTCAGGTGCTAAGTTCGTTGTTTTAATGGTCCTTTTCTGGGGTTGTTGCTTCACCGACCATATTTTTTTCCAGAATTCTTCCAGTTCTTCTGCTGTTGGTGCTGCAGTAATGTCTATTTTATTTTTACCCAATTCTTGGTAGAGTTTTTTGGGGTTGGATTTGAACTGTTTGTTTTGTTCAAAGAAACGTTGGCGTTTCTCATACCGGCGGATCCGTTGTGCTTTGGCAAGGATGTCTTGTTTTAGTTTTTCTTTTTCCTCAGGTAAGTCTTTTTCTGTAATGCTGTATTTGTACAGTATTTTTGTTTTCTTCTTGTTACTTAGTTGTGTTGATTGTCTACTAATTTCGTTGAGAATCGATAAATCTTTTCTCTTTTTTTTTTAATTTTGTTCTGGATGTTATGTATCCACAAGGTCTGTTTGAGTGGCAGAACTCCTGTTCGGATGGGTTTGAGTGAGTATCCTGCTTCTTTTGTGGCTGCAGTGGCTGCCGCATATATTATGTCATTTAGCTCAGTGATATTGCCTGTTGTTTCTGTGGTTGTTAGTTCCGTGACGGCCAGGTTTATGCTATTTATTATTGATGTTGTTTTATTGTCTATTTTGATTTTTGGGATATAATCTGTGGTCCATTCTAAGATCTGTGATTTTCAGTTCTTCGGTTATTCTCATTTTCATAGTATCGTAATTATTAGATTTCCCTTCGTTATTCCCAGGCTTTAGATTTGTTTTGCCTTCCTTTTCATTCATATGTTTGTCTGTGGTGTTCTGGATTGGTGCTTTTTGTACACTATTATACATTTCTACGGTCTGGGTTTGTTGTTTTTTGTTTACTTCGTTTTTGCCGGAAATGTTACGTTTGTCCTCGTGTTCTGCTATCTCAGTGTTTATATTATTATTTGGCATTGTTGTGTGACTACTATCTAGATTTTCCTGATGTATTTTTCCTTTCAATTGTTCTATTTCTATTTCTGATATTTTTTTTGCTTTTAGAATATATCTTCTTATGTTAGCTAGTTTGTTAGGGTTCATTGTTTTATCGAGGTCTTTATTTACATTATTTTTCTTCCATATTTTATATGTATGTGTTGTTGTGTTTTCGTTTTTTGGGTAGAGCACTGCTGTGAAATAAGCGTGTAGGATCGAAATGTATTCCTCACGTGTCCATTTATGCCGTTTTGGTTTTGTTTGCGGGACACGAGGAACAACGTCCGGCCCTTTATTTTGACGGTCATCGTTTTCGTAGGGTACCGGATCGTTCATTTCTGTTGTCAGATTGTTTTGCACGTTCAGATCTTCGTATTTTTTGCGTAATAAGCTTACAGTACGCACTTCTCGGTTTTTATTCTTGGGTGGAATAATACCGGTGTTATCTAATCTGTTTGTAGTTTTTTTGTACATGCTGTTTTTGGGTTTTGATTTTGATGTAACACGTGTGTTTACGATCGCTGTGCAGGTAGTGGAGGTATCAAGTTAAAATACATCATTATATTTGGAAAAATAGAAATAAATTTCAATGAGTATTACTTACTCGGATATAGTCCAACCCTTTGTCAGCTATTTTTTGACTCCATGCGATGTCTTTATTTCCGATGTTTTGGGATAAATTTCGGAGCAGTGATTTATCGTTCTCACATGTTAAACATCCCCGGTGTAGTCATGTTAAACATCCCCGCTGTAGTCATGTTATTAAGTCAATGGGCTTGCAACTGGGCACCTGGAGGGGCAAGTCCATGCCGTCCAACAGCGTCGTAGGGCGCTAGACAGACGGACCCGTTAAACTGCTCGGGGTCTGGTTCGGTCCGGACCTCCAGTTGGAGAAAAACTGGGAAGAAGTGACGAACAGGGTGGCCAACCTCACCCAGAAATGGGCTGAGAGGAAGCTCTCCTTGAAAGGTCGAGCGGAGGTAGTGAATGCGTACATCGCATCCGTCATCTATTACCGTTTGACCGTCGTCCCTTGTCCCGACCGCTGGTTAACCAAGATAGTACGCTTGCTCTTCAACTTTTTGTGGAAGGGTCAGGTACCACTGGTCAGGCACTCCATCTGCTGTCAACAGCCGCTGAACGGAGGCCTTGGCATGCCGTGGTTGCTGATGCGCAAACATGCGCTCAGGCTACGACAACTCAGGCGCTTCCTGGACGGTGAACAGGTGTGGTCGCCTTTCGTCAGACGCGATTTTCCGCAGCTCGTTTCTTTAACAGAGCTGCAATCCTGGATCAAACGTAGACCGAGAAAGGGCGCTTGGCACCTCGAGTGCCGCCAAGCTCTCACCGCCCTCAGTCAGGCGGGCAGTGCGATCGGTAGTAGATCCACTCTAGCTTTCTATAGAGGGTTAGTGGGAGAAAAGTGCGACGACGTTCTCGGGGAAACTCTAGGCGTCGAGGATAATCAGCTAAGCAGTCTGTTCAGGAGAACTTTCGGGCCGGGGCCCATGGATAATTTCCAAAGGTCCCTCGCCTGGCAGTGCTACCGAGGTGCGCTACCTGTTCGAGATAAACTCTACCGACATGGAAGTGCCGTCAACCGGGCCTGCCCGAGGTGCGCTCAGGACGACGAAACCGTTCTGCACGCACTCGTCCAGTGCCCGAGCATTGCTGACCTGTGGGTCTATATCGAACAGCTACTGTCACGTGTAGGACGGATCCGGCTATCAGCTGGATCCATCGTGAGAATTGACCCGCCGACCTCCTTTAATTTTCCTATGCCTAGTGGCTGTAGCGAAAGAGGTGATATGGTGGACCCGTTTGAAAGGCCTAAAGTCAGACACTTTCCTCTTTGGCCAAGGCCTCATCAACTTTTTCAAGTTCCACTTGAAAAGGAAGATGAGAGTAGAGAGGGAAGTGCTGTCTCATAGCAAATTCGTTGAAAGATGGGTGACTGTTGGAAAAATGGCCAGTATAAACGGACCAATTCTGAGAATACACCTGTAGAAAAAAAGAAGGTAATGTAAAAGGAGAAAGGGCTCTATACCCCTTTCTTATTTTTTCTGACCAGGCTCCCGTGGTTTTATGGGTTTTTCCACGTGTAACCTTTCCTTTTTCGAAGCGCCTCCCCCTTTGGGAGTTCTACTTGTTTATTTATCTATTTATTTATCTATTTATTTATTATATCTTCCTCCGTTTTCTTCCTCTGTTTAGACGAACTTTCCTACCTTTTCGGACAAAACCTTTTGTAACCTTCGTCCTGTCTTTGTCCTTATATGTTTTTAATTGATATTAGCCCTTGTGGCCAATAAAACGAATTAATTATTATTATTATTATTATTATTATTATTATTATTGTTATTATTATTATTATTATTATTATTATTATTATTGAGTGAGAGAGCAGTGCATGCCATCAAAGTGACACTGGGGTAAAATATACGAAGCCCATTATACCCATCATGACTACCCGTCTGATAAGGGTACACTAGGCACATGCATCACAATCATATGAGCGCGACATGGTGATCTCATATCAAGATAAACAGCGCATAACCTCGCAGGTGGGGCCCAGTTAGAAGTTTTTTCAGGTCAAGTAGCCCATCCCGCTCAAAAGGTTCCTGAATAAGGGTTGTTTAAGGATGTTGAGCAAAACACCCATGTTTCCAAAGGTGAATTATTCAAACCTCAAAGAATTCCTCTCAACACATGGCTATGATGCTCCCCCACTACTTCTGCTCATGATCAGAGATGCACATATCGTCAGCCATCAAGGGACATGCTCAACTGGTTAAGGTCAAATAACTGATAAGCAAATCTGTGGTATTAAGCAGAATATTTGCTGTAGTCCATCTTTTATACCAATACAAAACAATGTACATGATGACACTTCCAATCAGTTAAGATCAGGAGCCATGAGAGTCACTGCCTGGTACTGCATCCGGGCATTATCATCATCATCATCATTATTATTATTATTATTATTATTATTATTATTATTATTATTATTATTATTATTATTATTATTTTATGTTTGACTTTTGTTTTGCATTTGTACAAGTTGGATCCAAGTCTCACCCAGAGACCTCAAGAGACAACAAGTTAGAAGTTCATGTAGGTGTTATGCCTAGGGTACCATATATTTGGATTTGTACAGTTTTGTTCTAGTGAATGTTTAAGAAACCATAAGAAAATTATGTGTTTGTTTTAAAATTTGAGATCACATAGACAGTATTTTACGTAGGATATGGGCAGTTCCCATGAGCACTATCTTTTGAACTTCAGCCATTTTGGGGTTTCCTGGTATCTGAGCTAGGTAGTAATCAGCCCGTTTCACTGTCATTCCCAGGGCACCTATGACAATAGGTATTGTTTTCATCTTCAGATTCCACATTTTGCTAATTTCTATTTCAAGATCTTTATATTTGCTCAGTTTTTGGTAGGTCTTGACAGATACGTTTATATCGATTGAGACAGTCATATCAATGAGGAGGCATGATTTTTGTCTGAAGTCTTTCAGTATGATGTCTGGCCTATTTGCGTCTATCTTTCTGTCAGTTTGAATGGTGAAGTTCCAGAGGAGTGCGATGTGATCATTTTCAAGTACTGGGGATGGTTTGTGTTCCCACCAGTTTTTATCATGGGGCAAGTCCAGGTTTTTGCATATATTGTGCTTATTAGTATTATTATTATTATTATTATTCCTTTGTAACACAGTGTAGGTAAGTCTTTAGTCATCTGTCAAGTCACAACAAGGCCCTCAGCCAGATAATACTTTCCTTTAGATGTGCTCTATGCCCAATAAGACTGCTTTTTGCAAGACATCAATCTTGCATGAGATTTCTAGTTGTCTTAAGAAGTTTAAAGTTTCAATGGGATTCAGACCAACGCTCTGATCACCACTATTATCAATTTTACATTACCCTTTCGCATTCCACTTTCAATTCGGAGTACTTGGTGATTTTTTAACCTCTTTACTCACAACATTCATGTCATTTGGTATGGCTACATCAATGATCTGACAGTATTTGTCTCTCTTATACAATATGACAATATCCGGCCGACAGGGTTCGATTACACGATTTGTCTGAAAATCATAGTCCCAGAGTATCGTTACTTTTCCATCCTCCTGCATAACTTTACTTGTTACATGCTCATACCAGTTCTCTGTTACTTCATATTGGTATTTACAGCATAAGAGCCAGTGAAGATACACATACACTTTATCGTGACAGCGCTTGCATTCTTTTTGTGCAAGGCTCTCACATCCACTTACCAAGTGGGTCACATTTTCCACACTCTTTCCACAGAGTCTTCATTTCTGTGTGTCAGAAGTTTTATAGATGTTATACTTCACTGGCTTGGTAGCGAGAGCCTGGTCTTGTGCAGCAATGATCAGGCTTTCGGTGGTACACTTCAAATCACCTCGCTCAAGCTATGCCCACGATTTTGTATTATCCTTAACGTTTGGTGTATTCCTTTCAAACTGTCCATGCATTCTCATTTCAAGAAGGTCTTCTTTTCTGTTCTCCTCAGCTCTTTGGTTAAACTCTTCCTTGCTCATCATTTCATCTGCATTTACACCCATATCTTTCGCGACATATTGTAGCAGGTCTTCATCACTATTTATCAAATACTCGGCAAGCGTTCTCCTTTCACTCTTTATACAATGGTCTATACTAATTAGCTCTCTTTCTCTTCATATACAGTCTGTTTATGTTTACTTTAGGGTGTAGTGCCCCATGCAGCGTCATCAACTTTCCTGTTCTATCCAGTGCTGATATTTCCTCCTTAGTCCATTTGAGAATGGGTGCACTATATCTCACCACCGCAACTGCCCAGATATTCATCGCAGTAATCAAATTTTTGGCATTCATATTGGATTTCAACACCATCTTCACCCTTTTTTGATACGTCTCGCTGACCTTGACTTTCATTTCTCTGTGTAGAATGTCATCCAGCTCCAAAATCCCTAAATATTTGTACCCACTATCATCGGGTTCACCCCTCCTCATGGTAACCGCAGTCCTCTGCAGGATGCTTTCTTCCCTCTTTTCATATTAAGTACTGGGCATTTGATAATTCCAAATTCCATACCGATGTCCCTACCACACTTCTGGACTGTTTTGGTTAAGAAATCTATCTGTTTTTCAAACTTCCCACACAATTTCAGGCCGTCCATAAACAGAAGATGGTTCAATGATAGGCCTTTCTTCCCACATCGGTAATCCATTTTAACTTTCCTAAGTGTCATTGTTATGGGTATTAGTGCAATTACAAAATGTAACGGAAGAAACGAGTCACCTTGGAAGATTCCCCTTTTAATATTAACTTCTCCAAGGAATACATTACTTGAGTATAATTTGGTTTTCCACTCTTTCATGCTGTACATCAGAAAATTTATGATGTTGTCAGCAACACCAAATATCTGCAGGCATTGAACTATCCAAGAATGAGGCATCACATCATATGCCTCATCATATAACATGCCTTCTTAAAGTCAATCCAAGTCAGAGATATGTTTGTATGATGTTTTTTACAATGCCTCAAAACTATTGTATCGATGACCAGGTGATCTTTGGTACCCTGAGAACTCTTCCTACATCCTTTTTGTTCCCTTGGTAGTATTTCTTCCTGTGCCAGGATAGTGTATGTCTTTGTTGCACATATTCCAGTGAGTAATCATCTAGATTATGTTTAGGCATGCTATGGGACGGTAGTTCCCACGATATTCCCCTTTCTTCTATCTTTCATTGTAAGTGTTTCCTCCCAGTCACCATCCACGCGGGGACTGTACCTTTCAGGACACATTCATTCAATTCAGCTGTTAGTCTTTCATGCACCGAGAGGTATCTCTTCAGCCAGAAGCCATGAATCTCATCTGGTCCGGGGGCTTTCCAGTTAGGCACTTTACCCACTCGTTCGTTAACATCTTCAACAATATTCCTTTGTTTCTTTCCTCCTTGTAATTCTGTCTTGATAGTTCTTATCCACATTGCATCCCTTTTACGCACCACTTTGTTTCTCCATAATCTGCTTCAGAACTCCTTGACTTGATTTGCATCAGGAGCAACATTTTCCTTATTGTCTCCTTCTAACATTCGGAAGAATTGCTTTGGGTTATTTTTGAACAAGCTGTTCTCGAACTGCTTATTTCTGTTCACAAATCTTCTCATCTTCTGGCTTTTTGCCATGATCCTCTGCTTTAACTGCTCTATTACTGCATAAAACCCGTTCTTCTGTAATTTATATTTCTTTAATTTTTCTCGGCCGGTCTTTTTCCCATTTTTCCAGATCTAATAAAAATTGAGTAATGGTTAAAAGGATCTCTTAACCATTGCTCAATTTTTCCTAGATCTTGCCTTGCCCGCATAATGTCCCTTTCAATGCGTCGTTTCCACCATGGTTCTTTTGTTCTACCATTTTTTGTTCTCTTAAGTTTCAATGTCTACTCAACAAGTAGTACAATAGCCAGGAGAAGATCCCTTGTTTGTTTTATGTCCTCCGTCTAGATGTATGGTATGAAAGTATTTATCTTTTGTGTTACTTTATTTATCATACTCCTATCTACCCTTCTCATATCCATGAAGATTTTTTCTTCTGGAGAATTCATCAAGTCGGTGAGTCGTCTTTGAATTTCAAGCAATTCATTATCTAGTTGGTTCATTTCCCCTGCATGTCCACCCACCACAGTATCAGGGTTCACTGTATCACGTTTCTATTCCTCATCCTTAACAGCCCCAATACCATTTCCCTATTCCTCCTGTCTACTTTTCTCTAGGCTTTCAACTTCTACCTCTCTGTTTTCAACTCCGACCATCCTTGGTAGCCCATCCACAGGGTCTCTCAGACTCTCACTAATCCGAGATATTTCTACTCCAGTTAAGTATCCCTTCCTCCTAATCACTCCCACGTGGTTCATTAGTTTATTTTCTGACATTGGACGCATGTCCTCTTCCATCCAAAATTTCAACGTACGTCGGCCTGCTCCGCGACTCCTTTCCAGCTTTCTTCTTTCATGACATTCAATAAATGTATTGTACTCTTCCTTCGTCCACTTATGTCTGCTTTTGCGCACACCGTGTATGTGATCTGTTGTGACATAACGACCGTCCGAGGCCAGATCACTGCCCCTGATACGTGCGGTTTCGGACGTGCCTAGCGGGAAACCTTCACCATGATCGGCTATAGCTTCATTCTCGCGTTAATTCTTTCTTTGTTGTGTTGCATCGTGGTTTCATGAGTCGATCGTGGGGGTTCCCACGAGAGTTGTTATTGAGATTCCATCTCTCCCTTCCTCTCTTTATTTGTATATACACGTGCACATCTATGTACATACGCATATATATAAATAACGTGCTTGCATTGTGTCGCCTCCATAACCACAATGATTATCATTATCATCATCGTTCTACATATAGCATTAAAAAATATCAATAATAATATGGGACCCGGTATATTGCAGCAGATCTTCGTCACTATTTATCAAATACTCGGTAAGCGTTCTCCTATACTAATCAGTCCTCTGCCACCATTCTTTCTTTTCATATACAGTCTGTTTACGTTTGCAGTTAACACTTAATATTATCTTTTGCGCTCCCTGCATGAATGGTAATCCAGGGATCATTCTTGACTAATTTTTAGTTCTTTTACTGGTCATTTCAAGCGCTCCCACAATCACGGGTATTGTAATCGTCTTGAGAGTAGGAGGAAGAGAAGCAGCTTGGTGAATAGTCGAAATTCTACAGGTCTGTAAATACATTCGGCAGATGGTCAGGAGATCAGCAGTGGGCGTTCCTGTGCGATAACGAGACAAAAGAAGCCTCACACTTTTGGGGTCAGCATAGATCAAATGTTTTTACTACTACTAGCGATCAATGAGTGCGCTGACCGTGGTCTCGAAATGAACCAGTTCAACTTGTTCTATCAGTAATTTTTAATTACTGATAGAAAAAAATGATTGTGTGTGTGTGTGTGTGTGTGTGTGTGTGTGTGTGTGTGTGTGTGTGTGTGTGTGTGTGTGTGTGTGTGTGTGCGCGTGCGCGCGTGTATACTGATGTTCACATCGTTGAATTTTTAATTTCTGATTTTTTAAAACTTTAATGTCAACGATTTTCTGTGAAAATTTTACCCTCCTTTCCTTTCCTTTCCTTTCTCCCTGGGTATTCGAAAATGTAAACAACATTTTTATTGCAAAAACACTACAGTCGTCTCTGATTGGACATACAAACGAACATCTCTAGAAAATTTTAAAACTCTAATATCTACAATTGTCTGTGAAAGGTTTATCTTTCTTTTCTCCCTGACTACTCGCATATGTACACATAACTTCTATTGCAATAACACAATTTAATGCATGATAAAAAATGAATTAAGGAGGTAAGCACCAGCCAATATATACAAACTGCACAATTACAAAAACTGTAAACAACAGCAAAACTTATAAAAAGAAAAGAAAACTTTTAAAAACTATTATTATAAACCTGCCGGATGGCAGTTGGATACACGTTGCTGTAGAGGGGCGCAGACCAAAGTGCTACCTCTGCAGCAGCGAAAAACACCTAAAGAAAGACTGCCCCATCTACAAGCAAAGAGTGGAGGCAGACAAAAAAAGAAAATTCCTGCAGCAACAACAACCAAAAGCCTCCACACCACCAACACCATCACCACCAACACCACGAAAAGCGACACCACCATCTCCAGCCATCACCAAACCAACACCAACACCAACACCAAGAACCTCCACACCAAAGAAGAAAATAACAGAACCAACAACAACAGGATCAGCAACAACAATAACAGAAATTGCAAAAGAATTTTCGCCAGACCCTAAGGACATTCAGATCAGATCAGCTCGGATTGTGCGAGCACTGATAGTGAGAAAGGGAAGTGGCACACTGTACCACCAACGAAAAAACGGAGAAGAAAGACAAAAGAAACAATTGACAAAGAGGGGAGGCGCGAAAAAGGTGAGCTTCCCAACATCATCGGCAACAACAACAACACACACTCACAACAAATAGCAACACCTTCTCCACCGCAAACACCAACAATCACACACACCACAAACGTAACACCAAAGAGGAACACCTATTAAACTTTTTAAAAAACAGTACAAATGCAAACACCACAAACTTCATTATACCCTTATGCAACGCACCACCAGCACACATACTCACACTAAAGATAAGCGAAGAAAACTACAATAAAATAAAAGAAAAGTTTCCGAATGATGTTGGGTCGCTAGGGAGAAGTTTCTCCCAAAGCCTTTATCGGAATTTAGTGGAAACACCCACGCGGAAACATAGGAGAGCCACCCCACCGGAAAACAGTAAGTAGAGCCTTTTCTCCTCTAATACTTTCCTTTTTTTAAAAAAAAAACATAGTAATTCTTAGAATCTGAAGCATAAATGTGAGAGGCCTTGGAAACAAGGTCACCTGTTGAACGACCTGAGGTCTTACAGTGTAGATGTAGCAGCCATTAGCGAAACCAGGCTCTCCAACCCGCAGGAACTCGCAGTAATGACGGCGCTGCCTTCAGACTACTGGCTTCCTACGCTCCGACAGGAGCAGGGCAGTCGGATTATTTCAAACGTCTGGAGGTTTTCCTGGGTACATCTCGCACTTTAGTGCTAGTTGGGGACTGGAACACTGTCTTAGACGAACGTATCGATAGGGTGGGTGCGGGAGCATCTGATAGGAAAGGGGATGCAAGAGCCTCGCCAACCTGCTCAATCGCTTTCAGCTGTCCGACAGGTATCGACTAGACAACCCGAATGTGCCAATGTGGACTTGGACTAATTGCATCGGGTCGTCTAGATCGTACTTAGATAGAATTTTCTGTATGCCAGCGGATAAGAATAGCATAGGGTGTCCACAATTCAACATAGTCGGCTACACGAACCACAAATTCGTGATCTGTACGGTCGACTTAGATAGGCTCCATAGACAAGGTCCCGATTACTGGAAGCTAAACGCGTCGTTAACGGCGTGCAAAGCCTACAGAGACCGGATTAGTTTATTAGTTAGGAGGGCTTTAACCGGGGCAATCATCAATAACAACTGGTGGTTCGCCCTGAAGCGGGCAATTAGAGCAGAATCAATTAGGTTTAGTAAGGCTCTAGCTGTAGAACGTAAGAAAACAGAGCGGGATTTAGTTAACAAACTAGACGAGGCTCTTAGGACAGGCATCGCAACCGACGTGTTAGCAGCGAAGTTGGCCCTCGACCAACACTTTGATGCTAAGCATGAAGGCTGCGTTGTCAGAGCTAAAGCATTTTCGGTAAGCGGGGAGGGGACTAAGGCCGCTCGATGGGCCCGCGTGGCTGAGGCGAAGCATGGCAACAGAGCGACCATTCGGTCTTTGGTGGACCAGAACGACTGCAAGATTTCGGAACCGAAGCAGATTTGTGCGGCCTTTCAGCAGCACTTCGCTCGATTGTTCGGGACGACGGTAGGACGGACGACGGAACAGACTTCGGTGTTTACCTAGACGGCCTGCCGCAACTCTCGACCAGCGAAGCCGAGTGCTGCGAAGGACCCATATCTGCCTGGGAAGTACAGGAAGCGATGAAAGGCTGCACAAGAGGTAGATCGCTGGGTTTGGATGGTCTGCCTTACGAGCTTTATACGTCAATGCCAGACTTGTTTGCGGGCGTCTTGGCAAACGTCTACTGCAACCGGCAACAAAACGGGAGAATTCCTGCTTTTGTTTGTCGAGGAGTGGTGGCTTTGCTAAGAAAGGATCCAAACAAGGGGGACATTATAGGGAACTTTCGGCCCATCACTCTGCTCAATGCAGAGTTGAAGATTTTGGCCAAGGTGCTAGCCAAGAGATTGGCGCTTGTCGTGGGCAAACTGATCGGCAAGGCGCAGACATGCGCCGTGCCGACCAGGTCTATCCACGACAACCTCCATCTCATGCGCTACATCGTAGAGAGGGTGGGTAACGAAGCTGGCGCGGGTGGGGCTTTGATAAATTTAGATCAGTCTAAAGCCTTCGATAGGGTCGACCATCGATACCAGGAAGCTGTTCTCAAGGCAGCTGGTTTCGGTCCGGTCTTCCGCGGGTGGATAGCTGCATTATACAGCGGCATCTGCTCGGTCATACGGGTGAACGGCCATCTATCGGAACCGTTCAACATCTCGCGTTCGGTTCACCAAGGATGTCCTCTCTCCTCCCTTCTGTATGTATTGACTCTCGAGCCATTACTGCGGAAGCTGGAGGCTTTGAGGGGTGTCCCGCGCGATCTGGGATGTGGGAGGAGCGTGTCTGCCTATGCCGACGACGTCACCGTGATGGTGTCGAGCCACAGGCATATTGACCTGATTGGCGTGACACTAAACGAGTATGAAGCGGTGACAGGTGAGAAAATTAACGCGGAAAAGTCAGTGGGCTTGCAACTGGGCACCTGGAGGAGCAAGTCCATGCCATCCAACAGCGTCGTAGGGCGCTGGACAGACGGACCCGTTAAACTGCTCGGGGTCTGGTTCGGTCCGGACCTCCAGTTGGAGAAAAACTGGGAAGAAGTGACGAACAGGGTGGCCAACCTAACCCAGAAATGGGCCGAGACGAAGCTCTCCTTGAAAGGTCGAGCGGAGGTGGCGAATGCGTACATCGCATCCGTCATCTATTACCGCTTGACCGTCGTCCCTTTTCCCGACCGCTGGTTAACCAAGATAGTACGCTTGCTCTTCAACTTTTTGTGGAAGGGTCAGGTACCGCTGGTCAGGCGCTCCATCTGCTGTCAACAGCTGCTGAACGGAGGCCTTCGCATGTCGTGGTTGCTGATGCGCAAACATGCGCTCAGGCTACGACATCTCAAGCGTTTCCGGGACGGTGAACAGGTGTGGTCGCCGTTCGTCAGACGCGATTTTCCGCAGCTCGTTTCTTTAACAGAGCTGCAATCCTGGATCAAACGTAGACCGAGAAAGTGCGCTTGGCACCTCGAGTGCCACCAAACTCTCACCGCCCTCAGTCAGGCGGGCAGTGCGATAGGTAGTAGCTCCACTCTAGCGTTGTATAGAGGGTTAGTGGGAGAAAAGTGCGACGATGTTCTCGGGGAAACTCTAGGCGTCGAATATAATCAGTTAAACAGTCTGTTCGGGAGAACTTTCGGGCCGGGGCCCATGGATAATTTCCATAGGTCCCTCGCCTGGCAGTGCTACTGAGGTGCGCTACCTGTTCGAGATAAACTCTTCCGGCACGGAAGTGCCGTCAACCGGGCCTGCCCAAGGTGCGCTCAGGACGACGAAACCGTTCTGCACGCACTCGTCCAGTGCCCGAGTATTGCTGACCTGTGGGTTTATGTCGAACAGCTACTGTCACGCGTAGGACGGATCCGGCTATCAGCTGAATCCATTGTGAGAATTGACCCACCGATCTCCTTTAACCGGAAGCAAGTCCATGTCCAACTGCATCGTTGGGCGCTGGACGGACAAACCGGTTCAATTGCTTGGGTCTGGTTAGGTCGGGATCTCTAGATGGACAAAAAAATGGGACGAGGTAATGAGCAGGGTGACTACTCTCCCTCAAAAATTGGCCGAGAGAAAGCTATCCCTAAAAGCTCGGACAGAGGTGGCTGTATATCGCATCCGTCATCTACTATCGCTTGACCGTCGTGCCTTGTGGTCACCGTCTGATTACGATGGAGTGTATACTCTTCCGCTTCTTGTGGAAGGGACACGTCCTGAAGGTCATGCGGTCTATCTGCTGTCAGCACCCACTGTATGGTGGTCTGGTCATGCCGTGGTTGATGATGCGCAGACATGCACTGAGGCTACGACATTTCCAGCGCTTCCTTGACAGTGAACGGGTGTGGTCACCGTTCGTCAGACATGTATTTCCGCAGCTAGTTTCCTTAACGGAGCTGCAGTTCTGGGTAAAACGGAGACCGAGGTGGAGCATTTGGGAAATGGAATATCTTCAAACGCTCACTGTCCTCAGCCAATCGGACATTGTGATAAGTGGAACGTCCACTTTAGCTTTTTATAGAGGATTAGTGGAGGAAATGTGCGACGACTTTCTTGGGGAAACCTTGGGCGTCAAAGAAGATCAGCTAGCCGCTCTTTTCCGGAGAACTTTCGGCCCGGGACTGATGGATAATTAAAAAAAATCTCTGGCCTGGCAGTGCTATAGAGGAGCTTTGCCTGTCCGAGATGCACTCAGGACGACTAAACGGTCCTGCATGCACTTGTCCAGTGCCCGAGCATTGCTTACCTGTAGGTTTATGTCGAACATCTATAGTCGCATGTGGGACGGAACTAGCTGTCAACTGAATCCATTGTGAAGATCGTTCCGCCGCCTTCCTTTAACCGGGAAAGAAAGGCTGTGTTTTTATGTCTGGTGGCCATGGCCAAAAAGGTTGTATGGTGGACGAGATTGAAGAGGCAGAAGACAAACATCTCTTTGACCAATCCCTGATGAACTTCTTCAAGTTTCACTTGCAAAGGAAAATAAAGGTAGAGAGGGAAGTGTTGCCTTCTAGCCAGTTTGC